>NW_024059503.1:32500-34862 GCF_016432855.1 Salvelinus namaycush | reverse complement strand
CCAGAGGGAGCGATGGATAGATGAGAGATTGCCAGTCCATCTGATATGCCTTGATCTCTTCTAGTGATGCCTGTCCCAGTGTCTCAACACGATCTCAGAGCACCAGAGGAAATGGCTTAAAGCAGCCATCTTACAGGCCAGAGACACGGACATATTTTTAATGTGTACTAGTCTAATATAGTGCTTTTCAAACCTCTCCTCTGGGACCCCGATGTTTCACCATGTTGTTGTAGCCCTGAACTAACTCACCTGATTCACGTAGTCAAGGGTTCGATTAATTAGTTGACAAGTTAAATCAGGTGTGCTAGCTGTGTAATATATAAAATACATGGAACGGCTGGGGGGGGGGGGGTTCCCCCGAGAAGAGGTTGGAGAACTCCCTGTACTAGTCTACTGTCTACCCTGAACTACCATTACCACTGGCCAACCCAACCCTCTTCCTCCTAGATATCTGTCTGGGAGTGAACTCCCTGTACTAGTCTACTGTCTACCCTGAACTACCATTACCACTGGCCAACCCAACCCTCTTCCTCCTAGATATCTGTCTGGGAGTGAACTCCCTGTACTAGTATACTGTCTACCCTGAACTACCATTACCACTGGCCAACCCAACCCTCTTCCTTCTGGATATCTGTCTGGGAGTGAACTCCATGTACTAGTCTACTTTCTACCCTGAACTACCATTACCACTGGCCAACCCAACCCTCTTCCTCCTGGATATCTGTCTGGGAGTGAACTCCCTGTACTAGTCTACTGTCTACCCTGAACTACCATTACCACTGGCCAACCCAACCCTCTTCCTCCTGGAGTGCAGATTTGTTTTTAATCCAGCCCTCCTCTAGGCAAGGTTAATTGGTTAATAGCTTAATTGATGAATAGGTTAATTGATTAATAGGTTAATTGGTTAATAGATTAATTGGTTAATATATTAATTGATCTCACTTGTCCATGATGGTGTATTCCTCCTCTGTCTTGAAGAGTGCCACCAGCCTGGCCTCCATCATAATGTACACCTTCCCAGTGCTGTTGTCTGGAATAGAGAGAGTTTATAGAGGTTCATAGGTGTGTTATAAACGGTTCATAAGAACCTCAATAATACAAAGTGTTATAGCAGTTTTTAGTAGTGTTATACACATTCACCTATGCCAGTGGTGTTGTCTGAAACAGAAGTTTAACCATAGTGTTATCTTGTTTTTTTATTTCAACTTTGATTCATTCCCGGGAAGCCCAATTGAGACCAGGGTCTCGTTCCCAATGGTGTCCATTACAACCTACATTACAAATAAAACAAAAAAATAACCACATTACAAATAAAACAAAAAAAATAACCACATTACAAATAAAACAAAAAAAATAACCACATTACAAATAAAACAAAAAAAATAACCACATTACAAATAAAACAAAAAAATAACCACATTACAAATAAAACAAAAAAATAACCACATTACAAATAAAACAAAAAAATAACCACATTACAAATAAAACAAAAAAATAACCACATTACAAATAAAACATTTTCCTAAATTGTTCGAGACCAGAGGGACCTCAAGAGTTAACCAATCCTGCGAGCCGGTTTGGTAGCCCATTCTTTTATACGTTGGCAACAAAGTTAGTTAAGATAGAAGCTTGTGTAGTAGAGCTTTATATAGAAGGTTCATAGCAGTATAGCAATTAATAGCAGTATTATACACATCCTACTATCTCAGCCGTAGTGTCTGAAAGAGGTCGACTGATTAATCGGCGTGGCCGATTTCAAGTTTTCAATAACAATCGGTAATCTGCCTTTTTGGTTAATATTTGGAAAAAATGAAAAAGAATGTGCCGAATAATCTGTATCGGCTTTGAAAAATCATAATCGGTCGACCTAGTTTGAAACACAGAGGTTATAGAGGTTCATATAAGTGTTATAACCATTTTTAGTAGTTATACAATTCCCATCTCATTAGTGTTGCCTGAAACAGATACTTATTTTCTTTTTGTTATTTGATGTTTCATAACATTTGGGTTGAAGACATTCTGCCACCAGCTGGTATTAACAGACGACCAAGTGGTTTAGACCAATTCCTGATCCAACAGACGACCAAGTGGTTTAGACCAATTCCTGATCCAACAGACGACCAAGTGGTTTAGACCAATTCCTGATCTAACAGACAACCAAGTGGTTTAGACCATTCCTGAAGCCAACAGACGACCAAGTGGTTTAGACCATTCCTGAAGCCAACAGACGACCAAGTGGTTTAGACCATTCCTGATCCAACAGACGACCAAGTGGTTTAGACCATTCCTGAAGCCAACAGACGACCAAGTGGTTTAGACCATTCCTGATCCAACAGACGACCAAGTGGTTTAGACCATTCCT
>NW_024059503.1:0-27500 GCF_016432855.1 Salvelinus namaycush | reverse complement strand
GGATCGAGAGAGCAGAGATGGAGGGATCGAGAGAGCAGAGATGGAGGGATCGAGAGAGCAGAGATGGAGGGATCGAGAGAGCAGAGATGGAGGGATCGAGAGAGCAGAGATGGAGGGATCGAGAGAGCAGAGATGGAGGGATCGAGAGAGCAGAGATGGAGGGATCGAGAGAGCAGAGATGGAGGGATCGAGAGAGCAGAGATGGAGGGATCGAGACAGCAGAGATGGAGGGATCGAGACAGCAGAGATGGAGGGATCGAGAGAGAGAGAACTAAATAATACACATATGTAAAAAATTTAAACGCAGAATAGAATAGATTCCATCTGGAAATGCATATATTCTGCTTTCAGACAACACACTAGGAGGAGAACAGGCTCAGTCGCAGCCATCAAGACGCAAGTCCCATGCTCAAGGGCACAACGTTAGAAGACGGTACCTGGGGTCTGTTGAATAATGTATATATTTATTTTTTTAAATCACACAAAAAAAATACTTTCTCACCTTTGACCTTGACATACTGCAACTCTGAGTTGACGCAGAGAGCCAGGTTGCTAGGCAGAGTCCAGGGGGTGGTTGTCCAAGCGATCAGACTCACGTTCTCATCCTCCAGAAGAGGGAAGTTCACTATCACTGATGGATCCTGCACATCCTGGAGACATGGTGACAACGGGGTGACAGGAAGACAACGGGGTGACGGGAAGACAACGGGGTGACGGGAAGACAACGGGGTGACAATGGGGTGACAGGAAGACAACGGGGTGACAGGAAGACAACGGGGTGACAGGAAGACAACGGGGTGACAATGGGGTGACAGGAAGACAACGGGGTGACAGGAAGACAACGGGGTGACAGGAAGACAACGGGGTGACAGGAAGACAACGGGGTGACAATGGGGTGACAGGAAGACAACGGGGTGACAGGAAGACAACGGGGTGACAGGAAGACAACGGGGTGACGGGAAGACAACGGGGTGACAGGAAGACAACGGGGTGACAGGAAGACAACGGGGTGACAGGAAGACAACGGGGTGACAGGAAGACAACGGGGTGACAGGAAGACAACGGGGTGACAGGAAGACAACGGGGTAACAGGAAGACAACGGGGTGACAGGAAGACAACGGGGTGACAGGAAGACAACGGGGTGACAGGAAGACAACGGGGTAACAGGAAGACAACGGGGTAACAGGAAGACAACGGGGTGACAGGAAGACAACGGGGTGACAGGAAGACAACGGGGTGACAGGAAGACAACGGGGTAACAGGAAGACAACGGGGTAACAGGAAGACAACGGGGTAACAGGAAGACAACGGGGTGACAGGAAGACAACGGGGTGACATGAAGACAACGGGGTGACATGAAGACAACGGGGTGACAGGAAGACAACGGGGTGAACAGGAAGACAACAGGAAGACAACAGGAAGACAACGGGGTAACAGGAAGACAACGGGGTAACAGGAAGACAACGGGGTAACAGGAAGACAACGGGGTAACAGGAAGACAACGGGGTAACAGGAAGACAACGGGGTAACAGGAAGACAACGGGGTAACAGGAAGACAACGGGGTAACAGGAAGACAACGGGGTAACAGGAAGACAACGGGGTAACAGGAAGACAACGGGGTAACAGGAAGACAACGGGGTAACAGGAAGACAACGGGGTAACAGGAAGACAACGGGGTGACAGGAAGACAACGGGGTAACAGGAAGACAACGGGGTAACAGGAAGACAACGGGGTAACAACGGGGTAACAGGAAGACAACGGGGTAACAGGAAGACAACGGGGTAACAGGAAGACAACGGGGTAACAGGAAGACAACGGGGTAACAGGAAGACAACGGGGTGACAGGAAGACAACGGGGTAACAGGAAGACAACGGGGTGACAGGAAGACAACGGGGTAACAGGAAGACAACGGGGTGACAACGGGGTGACAGGAAGACAACGGGGTGACAGGAAGACAACGGGGTGACAGGAAGACAACAGGAAGACAACGGGGTGACAGGAAGACAACGGGGTGACAGGAAGACAACGGGGTGACAGGATGACAACGGGGTAATAATCGTCATTGACCAACACAAAGACTGTTTAACACTGAAAATCAGATGACAATTACAACGGCATGACTAGGTTCTGACAGAAAACACTAATCCCAACAGTCCTCATGAGTCCTGGGCTACACCTCGACAGTCCTCATGAGTCCTGGGCTACACCTCGACAGTCCACATGAGTCCTGGGCTACACCTCGACAGTCTTCATGAGTCCAGGGCTACACCTCGACAGTCTTCATGAGTCCTGGGCTACACCTCGACAGTCTACATGAGTCCTGGGATACACCTCGACAGTCTACATGAGTCCTGGGCTACACCTCGACAGTCTTCATGAGTCCTGGGCTACACCTCGACAGTCTTCATGAGTCCTGGGCTACACCTCGACAGTCTTCATGAGTCCTGGGCTACACCTCGACAGTCTACATGAGTCCTGGGATACACCTCGACAGTCTACATGAGTCCTGGGATACACCTCGACAGTCTACATGAGTCCTGGGCTATACCTCGACAGTCTTCATGAGTCCTGGGCTACACCTCGACAGTCTACATGAGTCCTGGGCTACACCTCGACAGTCTTCATGAGTCCTGGGCTACACCTCGACAGTCCTCATGAGTCCTGGGCTACACCTCGACAGTCCTCATGAGTCCTGGGCTATACCTCGACAGTCTTCATGAGTCCAGGGCTATACCTCGACAGTCCTCATGAGTCCTGGGCTATACCTCGACAGTCCACATGAGTCCTGGGCTACACCTCGACAGTCTTCATGAGTCCTGGGCTACACCTCGACAGTCTTCATGAGTCCTGGGCTACACCTCGACAGTCCTCATGAGTCCTGGGCTACACCTCGACAGTCTTCATGAGTCCTGGGCTATACCTCGACAGTCTACATGAGTCCTGGGCTATACCTCGACAGTCTACATGAGTCCTGGGCTATACCTCGACAGTCTTCATGAGTCCTGGGCTATACCTTGACAGCCAAACACGCTAGTGGGTATATCGTGTAAAGCAGGGTTTTCCAACCCTGTTCCTGGAGAGCTACCCTCCTATAGGTTAACTCCAACCCTGTTCCTGGAGAGCTACCCTCCTATAGGTTAACTCCAACCCTGTTCCTGAAGAGCTACCCTCCTATAGGTTAACTCCAACCCTGTTCCTGGAGAGATACCCTCCTATAGGTTAACTCCAACCCTGTTCCTGGAGAGCTACCCTCCTATAGGTTAACTCCAACCCTGTTCCTGGAGAGCTACCCTCCTATAGGTTAACTCCAACCCTGTTCCTGGAGAGCTACCCTCCTATAGGTTAACTCCAACCCTGTTCCTGAAGAGCTACCCTCCTATAGGTTAACTCCAACCCTGTTCCTGGAGAGCTACCCTCCTATAGGTTAACTCCAACCCTGTTCCTGGAGAGCTACCCTCCTATAGGTTAACTCCAACCCTGTTCCTGGAGAGCTACCCTCCTATAGGTTAACTCCAACCCTATTCCTGAAGAGCTACCCTCCTATAGGTTTTAGCCTTGACTAACAGGGTTGGCGAGCCATGTTGTTCTAGTGTGTGTGTGTGTGTGTGTGTGTGTGTGTGTGTGTGTGTACCTTGTAGTTCTGGTTAGACTCGAAGTTGGACAGTGGCGTGTTACAGGCGGTAGAGAAGGGCATGACCTTCACCCCGCGGTACACCAGACCTTTATCATACAGCTGCCTGAACACCCACCTGGGGACAGGGACGGGGGACGGGGGGGCAGAGAGGAATAACAGTAAAAATAAACACTGTTGAAATGTTGTGAGGAGTAACACTGTAAAACATTGTTTCACTATTAAGCCAATATTTCACCCAAAACGTCACCGAGACATTTATAAAGTACAGTGTCTTCAAAAAAGTATTCAGACCCCTTGACTTTTCCCACATTTTGTTACGTTACAGCCTGAATTGAAAATGAATTCAATTTAGATTGTGTCACTGGTCCTACACACAATACACCATAATATCAAAGTGTAATTCTGGTTTTCAAAATGTTTACAAATCAATAAAAAATTTGAAAAGCTGTTTTGAGTCAGTAAGTATTCAACCCCTTTGTTATGGCGATGCCTAAATAACTGCAGGAGTAAAAATGTGCTCAACAAGTCACATAATAAGTTGCATGGACTCAAAATAGTGTTTAATATGATTTATGAATGACTACCTCATCTCTATCCCCCACAAATTATCTGTAAAGGTCCCTCAGTCGAGCAGAGAATTTCAAAAACACATTCATCCATAAAGACCAGGGAGGTTTTCCAATACCTCGCAAAGAAGGGCAGCTATTTCCCTTACTTAAGGGAATTGTTTCAAGGCTTCCCAGCCGAAACAGTTCAGAACAAGTTTGTGCAAATACATTGTGTGAAAGGGTTTTTCCCCCCGGCTGTTCGACAACAACAAGCTGAAGTTTGAGGCAGTAGTCTACGCCCGTTCGTCTGTGATTGGTCAACGGTAGGGATTCTTCAATAAGTCTTTTTTTTCACTGAAAAATACCGCACCATTCGTTAAAAATGTAAAATTGCACGACTAAGATCTCTTCGTCAAAAAAAAAAAAAACGTCAAAATGAATGACAGATTTTTTAGATTAATTCAAACTATTTTTGAGGTTCCCTGGTTCCTCCTCGTCGTTTCATCCAGGTCTTCCTGCAGCTCGTGTCAAAACAGTAGTTGCCCGTCAGACATAGTATCCAAGTGGACTTTCTCCGTCCCTAAATACTCTTCTTTAAAACATTTTCCTTGATGATCCTGTCGTTCTTCATCATCAGACACGATAATGTATCCAGCCATGGTCTCTAATTGTAACTAGCAGTTAAGGGAGCTTAGGAGGAACCGTAAGTTTTTATATCAACTTTGCCCTTAATATGTTTTTTTTTTTTTTTGCAACTGTCGAATTAGATAAAGGGTAACCTGAAGTGTGACTTCATATCTAAAATGGAAAGTTAAGTGAAATATGACATTCTGTTAAAGAAATCCCTTTAGGCAAACACTTAGGAAAAGCTTTATGCAACCCACTTAGAGATAAGACAAGATTAAAGGGGAAAAGATAAGGGGGGGGGATTAACTTATGGTGTTTTATGCAATCGGGCCCTGTCACTCATGGCTCTACTGTCCACAGCCACTATGACATCAAAGTATATGCAATCGAAAATCACATCAAAACAGTATCGTGCTTTTAAAACTCACCTCGCTGTGATTGGTCAAATTGAAGAAAAAAAAGGTTGAAAACTGAGTGTGAAAACATGGTAGTTGTTTATGTTGTTTCAAAGTAACGAAATAAACAGCGCTTTCTAATGTGATTCATTAAAAACATCCATATTAGAGCTTAAGCCCCACCCCCCCCAAAAAAAACTGAATTAAAATGATGATTGTGCCATTATACAATTATTTTTTATTTATTTAAACCTTTATTTAACTCAGTTAAGAACAAATAGGAACAGTGGGTTAACTGCCTTGTTCAGGGGCAGAATGACAGATTTGTACCTTGGGGATTCGAACTTGCAACCTTTCGGTTACTAGTCCAACGCTCTAACCACTAGGCTACCCTGCCGCACCAATACATAGCCTACTGCATATTACGCATTGGCAGATTTTTTTTTACTGATTTAAAAAAGTCTTTGGTACATAATTGGTCTAGCCTATACTCCAACATCAAACACATTCTAGTAATCGTCTTTGAGTGAGGACTGTATTGTTATGCGAAGTGGATGGACTGGTTACCTTATGGGAGAGAACGTGTAGCCCTAGGCCATGCTTTTGGTTCATTGATTGTGCATGACGGCTTACAGTTAGCCTACAATTATAGTGAAAATCCTACAGGCAAAACCCTACAGGAAACCCTGGTTCAGTCTGCTTTCCAACAGACACTGGGAGATGAATTTACCTTTCAACAGGACAATAACCTAAAACACAAGGCCAAATCTACACTGGAGTTGCTTACCATGAAGACAGTGAATGTTCCTGAGTGGCCGACTTGCAGTTTTGACTTAAATCTGCTTGAAAATCTATGACCTGAAAATGGTTGTCTAGCAATGATCAACAACCAATTTGACAGAGCTTGAAGAATTGTGAAAAAATCATGGGCAATCCTGGTGTGGAAAGCTCTTGGAGATTTACCCAGAAAGAATCACAGCTGTAATCGCTGCCAAAGGTTACTCTACAAAGTATTGACTCAGTGGTGTGAATACTTACAGTTGAAGTCAGAAGTTTACGTACACTTAGGTTGGAGTCATTAAAACTCGTTTTTCAACCACTCCACAAATGTCTTGTTAACAAACTATAGCTTTGGCAAGTCGGTTAGGACATCTACTTTGTGCATGACACAAGTAATTTTTCCAACAATTGTTTCCAGACAGATTATTTCACTTATAATTCACTATATCACAATTCCAGTGGGTCAGAAGTTTACATACACTAAGTTGACTGTGCCTTTAAACAGCTTGGAAAATTCCAGAAAATTATGACATGGCTCTAGAAGCTTCTGATAGGCTAATTTACATCATTTGAGTCAATTGGAGGTGTACCTGTGGATGTATTTCAAGGCCTACCTTCAAACTCAGTGCCTCTTCGCTTGACATCATGGGAAAATCAAAAGACCTCAGAAAAATGTTTGTAGACCTCCACAAGTCTGGTTTATCCTTGGGAGCAATTTCCAAATGCCTGAAGGTACCACGTTCATCTGTACCATCAATAGTACGCAAGTATAAACACCATGGGACCACGCAGCCGTCATACCGCTCAGGAAGGAGACGCGTTCTGTCTCCTAGAGATGAACGTACTTTGGTGTGAAAAGTGCAAATCAATCCCAGAGCAACAGCAAAGGACCTTGTGAAGATTCTGGAGGAAACAGGTACAAAAGTATCTATATCCACAGTAAAACGAGTCCTATATCGACATAACCTGAAAGGCCGCTCAGCAAGGAAGAAACCACTGCTCCAAAACCGCCTTAAAAAAGCCAGACTACGGTTTGTAACTGCACATGGGGACAAAGATTGTATTTTTTTGAGAAATGTCATCTGGTGTGATGAAGGAAATTATGTGGATATATTGAAGCAACATCTCAAGACATCAGTCAGGAAGTTAAAGCTTGATCGCAAATGGGTCTTCCAAATGGACAATGACCCCAAGCATACTTCCAAAGTTGTGGCAAAATGGCTTAAGGACAACAAAGTCAAGGTATTGGAGTGGCCATCACAAAGCCCTGACCTAAATCCTATAGAAAATGTGTGGGCAGAACTGAAAAAGCATGTGCGAGCAAGGAGGCCTACAAACCTGACTCAGTTACACCAGCTGTCAGGAGGAATGGGCCAAAATTCACCCAACTTATTGTGGGAAGCTTGTGGAAGGCTACCCGAAAAGTTTGACCCAAGTTAAACAATTTAAAGGCAATGCTACCAAATACTAAATTGAGTGCATGTAAACTTGACCCACTGGGAATGTGATGAAAGAAATAAAAGCTGAAATAAATCATTCTCTCTACTATTATTCTGACATTTCACATTCTTAAAATAAAGTGGTGATCCTAACTGACCTAAAACAGGAGATTTTTACTAGGATTAAATATCAGGAATTGTGAAAAACTGAGTTTAAATGTATTTGGCTAAGGTGTACGTAAACATCCAACTTCACCTGGATGTAAATGAGATATTTCTGTATTTCATTTTCAATAAATGTGCAAAAGAAATTCTAAGAACATGTTCTCACTTTGTCATTATGGGGTGTTGTGTGTAGATGGGTGAGAAATGTTGATTTAATCCATTTAATCCATTTTGAATTCAGGCTGTAACAACAAAATGTGGAATAAATCAAGGGGTATGAATACTTTCTGAAGGCTCTGGACAATGCAGTGTGCAAGGACATTATCTAAGACAAACGTGGTGCTCTGTAGCTCAGTTTGTAGAGCATGTTTGGGCCAACTTTTTGGCTCGAGGGTCACGTTGTTTTTGTTTTTTTAATTCAACGGTGTGCCGCACAGATTTCTTAGTGGCCGTTTGTCAAAAATATATATATATAAATATATATTATAATTTCTACAAACTCGGGCTGGAATGAACGGGCTCGTGGGTTGAACTGAACGGGCCAGGTAGAACGGGCTCGCGGGTCGGGTCGAACGGGCCCGCGGGTCGTGTCGAACGGGCCCGCGGGTCGTGTCGAACGGGCCCACGGGCCAGGTAGAACGGGCTCGCGGGTTGAACTGAACGGGCCAGGTAGAACGGGCTCGCGGGTCGGGTCGAACGGGCCCGCGGGTCGTGTCGAACGGGCCCGCGGGCCAGGTAGAACGGGCTCGCGGGCCATAGTTTGTCAACACGTTGTAGAGCGTGGCCCTTGCAACGCCAGGATAGTGGGTTTGATTACGCGCACGACGAAGGCAATGTGGATAAAAATCGTCTTGTAAATGGCATATATTACACTCCATTCTCTAACAACAGGATTCAACTCACCAGACCGTCTCCATGAACCAGGGGTACAGAGTCTTGTAGTCGTTCTTAAAGTCAATCCACCGTCCCATCCTGGTTACAGAGATCTGGCGGACAAAAACACAGACTGTCATGACTCCTGATGAATACAGCCCATTGGACAGACTAATAACAGTGACTCCTGATGAATACAGCCCCTTGGACAGACTGTAATAACAGTGACTCCTGATGAATACAGCCCCTTGGACAGACTGTAATAACAGTGACTCCTGATGAATACAGCCCCTTGGACAGACTGTCATGACTCCTGATGAATACAGCCCCTTGGACAGACTGTAATAACAGTGACTCCTGATGAATACAGCCCCTTGGACAGACTGTAATAACAGTGACTCCTGATGAATACAGCCCCTTGGACAGACTGTAATAACAGTGACTCCTGATGAATACAGCCCCTTGGACAGACTGTAATAACAGTGACTCCTGATGAATACAGCCCCTTGGACAGACTGTAATAACAGTGACTCCTGATGAATACAGCCCCTTGGACAGACTGTAATAACAGTGACTCCTGATGAATACAGCCCCTTGGACAGACTAATAACAGTGACTCCTGATGAATACGGCCCCTTGGACAGACTGTAATAACAGTGACTCCTGATGAATACAGCCCCTTGGACAGACTGTAATAACAGTGACTCCTGATGAATACAGCCCCTTGGACAGACTGTAATAACAGTGACTCCTGATGAATACAGCCCCTTGGACAGACTGTAATAACAGTGACTCCTGATGAATACAGCCCCTTGGACAGACTGTAATAACAGTGACTCCTGATGAATACAGCCCCTTGGACAGACTGTAATAACAGTGACTCCTGATGAATACAGCCCCTTGGACAGACTGTAATAACAGTGACTCATGATGAATACAGCCCCTTGGACAGACTGTAATAACAGTGACTCCTGATGAATACAGCCCCTTGGACAGACTAATAACAGTGACACCTGATGAATACAGCCCATTGGACAGACTAATAACAGTGACTCCTGATGAATACAGCCCCTTGGACAGACTAATAACAGTGACTCCTGATGAATACAGCCCCTTGGACAGACTAATAACAGTGACTCCTGATGAATACAGCCCCTTGGACAGACTAATAACAGTGACTCCTGATGAATACAGCCCCTTGGACAGACTAATAACAGTGACTCCTGATGAATACAGCCCCTTGGACAGACTGTAATAACAGTGACTCCTGATGAATACAGCCCCTTGGACAGACTGTCATAACAGTGACTCCTGATGAATACAGCCCCTTGGACAGACTAATAACAGTGACTCCTGATGAATACAGCCCCTTGGACAGACTAATAACAGTGACTCCTGATGAATACAGCCCCTTGGACAGACTAATAACAGTGACTCCTGATGAATACAGCCCCTTGGACAGACTGTAATAACAGTGACTCCTGATGAATACAGCCCCTTGGACAGACTAATAACAGTGACTCCTGATGAATACAGCCCCTTGGACAGACTAATAACAGTGACTCCTGATGAATACAGCCCCTTGGACAGACTAATAACAGTGTGCACTAAACCGGAGCATAATGTTATCAGCAGTAATCAAAACTGTATTGGGACTGAACAACTATTGTGAAATACAATTACGGAACACTTGAGGAATATCTCAAATGCAAATAATCAGGATTCAAGTGTAATTACATAGTGTACCAGCCCTATATAATTACAGTGTAATTACATAGTGTACCAGCCCTATATAATTACAGTGTAATTACATAGTGCACCAGCCCTATATAATTACAGTGTAATTACATAGTGCACCAGCCCTATATAATTACAGTGTAATTACATAGTGCACCAGCCCTATATAATTACAGTGTAATTACATAGTGCACCAGCCCTATATAATTACAGTGTAATTACATAGTGCACCAGCCCTATATAATTACAGTGTAATTACATAGTGTACCAGCCCTATATAATTACAGTGTAATTACATAGTGTACCAGCCCTATATAATTACAGTGTAATTACATAGTGTACCAGCCCTATATAATTACAGTGTAATTACATAGTGCACCAGCCCTATATAATTACAGTGTAATTACATAGTGCACCAGCCCTATATAATTACAGTGTAATTACATAGTGCACCAGCCCTATATAATTACAGTGTAATTACATAGTGCACCAGCCCTATATAATTACAGTGTAATTACATAGTGCACCAGCCCTATATAATTACAGTGTAATTACATAGTGCACCAGCCCTATATAATTACAGTGTAATTACATAGTGCACCAGCCCTATATAATTACAGTGTAATTACATAGTGCACCAGCCCTATATAATTACAGTGTAATTACATAGTGTACCAGCCCTATATAATTACAGTGTAATTACATAGTGTACCAGCCCTATATAATTACAGTGTAATTACATAGTGTACCAGCCCTATATAATTACAGTGTAATTACATAGTGCACCAGCCCTATATAATTACAGTGTAATTACATAGTGTACCAGCCCTATATAATTACAGTGTAATTACATAGTGTACCAGCCCTATATAATTACAGTGTAATTACATAGTGCACCAGCCCTATATAATTACAGTGTAATTACATAGTGCACCAGCCCTATATAATTACAGTGTAATTACATAGTGCACCAGCCCTATATAATTACAGTGTAATTACATAGTGTACCAGCCCTATATAATTAGTGTAATTACATAGTGCACCAGCCCTATATAATTAGTGTAATTACATAGTGCACCAGCCCTATATAATTAGTGTAATTACATAGTGCACCAGCCCTATATAATTACAGTGTAATTACATAGTGTACCAGCCCTATATAATTACAGTGTAATTACATAGTGTACCAGCCCTATATAATTACAGTGTAATTACATAGTGTACCAGCCCTATATAATTACAGTGTAATTACATAGTGTACCAGCCCTATATAATTACAGTGTAATTACATAGTGCACCAGCCCTATATAACTACAGTGTAATTACATAGTGTACCAGCCCTATATAATTACATAGTGCACCAGCCCTATATAATTACAGTGTAATTACATAGTGCACCAGCCCTATATAATTACAGTGTAATTACATAGTGCACCAGCCCTATATAATTACAGTGTAATTACATAGTGCACCAGCCCTATATAATTACAGTGTAATTACATAGTGCACCAGCCCTATATAATTACAGTGTAATTACATAGTGTACCAGCCCTATATAATTACAGTGTAATTACATAGTGCACCAGCCCTATATAATTACAGTGTAATTACATAGTGCACCAGCCCTATATAATTACAGTGTAATTACATAGTGCACCAGCCCTATATAATTACAGTGTAATTACATAGTGCACCAGCCCTATATAATTACAGTGTAATTACATAGTGCACCAGCCCTATATAATTACAGTGTAATTACATAGTGTACCAGCCCTATATAATTACAGTGTAATTACATAGTGTACCAGCCCTATATAATTACAGTGTAATTACATAGTGTACCAGCCCTATATAATTACAGTGTAATTACATAGTGTACCAGCCCTATATAATTACAGTGTAATTACATAGTGTACCAGCCCTATATAATTACAGTGTAATTATATAGTATTTGTATGGTTGTTTGCGCACCTCCCATTCGTTAGCGTATCTCATGACGATCATCCTGCATTGCCTGTTGTACTCAGCAATCCCCATCTTGGCCACATCGGCCGGTCCCTTGATGTCCAGGGTCTTATCAATCTCATACTCCTGTAATTGTACAGAAACACAGAGGGAGCATTAGGGGGTTTATCAATCTGTAATGGTATAGAAACACAGAGGGAGCATTATGGGTAAATTGGCTGTTTTACAAACGGTAGGCTACCACATGGGACTTCATAAAAGTGTATTGCGGGCCGACACTGCCTAGACTGCTATTCTATGAGGATTGGAGAGCAGCAATTGTTTTGGTCTTGCCAAGTGCAGCATATCAGCCAGGACCGAGTCTGATCAGCGGTGATTAGTCTATAAACTATTATTTACTAGCAAGCAATGAAAATGTGCAATGTATAAAAGAAAGTCCACAAATCAACAACAAAAAATTACAAAAACGCCATATCACTCTACACCGCCACTCATCTAGCGGTTAGCTCCTCCAACATCACTTTACACCCCCACTCATCTAGCGGTTAGCTCCACTCTACACCCCCACTCATCTAGCAGTTAGCTCCACTCTACACCCCCACTCATCTAGCAGTTAGCTCCACTCTACACCCCCACTCATCTAGCAGTTAGCTCCACTCTACACCCCCACTCATCTAGCAGTTAGCTCCACTCTACACCCCCACTCATCTAGCAGTTAGCTCCACTCTACACCCCCACTCATCTAGCAGTTAACTCCACTCTACACCCCCACTCATCTAGCAGTTAGCTCCACTCTACACCCCCACTCATCTAGCGGTTAGCTCCACTCTACACCCCCACTCATCTAGCGGTTAGCTCCTCCAGCATCACTCTACACCCCCACTCATCTAGCGGTTAGCTCCTCCAGCATCACTACACCCCCACTCATCTAGCAGTTAGCTCCACTCTACACCCCCACTCATCTAGCGGTTAGCTCCTCCAGCATCACTCTACACCCCCACTCATCTAGCGGTTAGCTCCTCCAGCATCACTCTACACCCCCACTCATCTAGCGGTTAGCTCCTCCAGCATCACTCTACACCGCCACTCATCTAGCGGTTAGCTCCTCCAGCATCACTCTACACCCCCACTCATCTAGCGGTTAGCTCCTCCAGCATCACTCTACACCCCCACTCATCTAGCAGTTAGCTCCACTCTACACCCCCACTCATCTAGCGGTTAGCTCCTCCAGCATCACTCTACACCCCCACTCATCTAGCAGTTAGCTCCACTCTACACCCCCACTCATCTAGCGGTTAGCTCCTCCAACATCACTCTACACCCCCACTCATCTAGCGGTTAGCTCCACTCTACACCCCCACTCATCTAGCGGTTATCTCCTCCAGCATCACTCTACACCGCCACTCATCTAGCGGTTAGCTCCTCCAGCATCACTCTACACCCCCACTCATCTAGCGGTTAGCTCCTCCAGCATCACTACACCCCCACTCATCTAGCGGTTAGCTCCTCCAACATCACTCTACACCCCCACTCATCTAGCGGTTAGCTCCTCCAACATCACTCTACACCCCCACTCATCTAGCAGTTAGCTCCACTCTACACCCCCACTCATCTAGCGGTTAGCTCCTCCAGCATCACTCTACACCCCCACTCATCTAGCGGTTAGCTCCTCCAGCATCACTCTACACCCCCACTCATCTAGCGGTTAGCTCCTCCAGCATCACTACACCCCCACTCATCTAGCGGTTAGCTCCTCCAACATCACTCTACACCCCCACTCATCTAGCAGTTAGCTCCACTCTACACCCCCACTCATCTAGCGGTTAGCTCCTCCAGCATCACTCTACACCCCCACTCATCTAGCGGTTAAATCCTCCAGCATCACTCTACACCCCCACTCATCTAGCGGTTAGCTCCTCCAGCATCACTCTACACCCCCACTCATCTAGCGGTTAGCTCCTCCAACATCACTCTACACCCCCACTCATCTAGCAGTTAGCTCCACTCTACACCCCCACTCATCTAGCGGTTAGCTCCTCCAGCATCACTCTACACCCCCACTCATCTAGCGGTTATCTCCTCCAGCATCACTCTACACCGCCACTCATCTAGCGGTTAAATCCTCCAGCATCACTCTACACCCCCACTCATCTAGCAGTTAGCTCCACTCTACACCCCCACTCATCTAGCGGTTAGCTCCACTCTACACCCCCACTCATCTAGCAGTTAGCTCCACTCTACACCCCCACTCATCTAGCGGTTAGCTCCTCCAGCATCACTCTACACCCCCACTCATCTAGCGGTTAGCTCCTCCAGCATCACTCTACACCCCCACTCATCTAGCGGTTAGCTCCTCCAGCATCACTCTACACCGCCACTCATCTAGCGGGTTAGCTCCTCCAGCATCACTACACCCCCACTCATCTAGCGGTTAGCTCCTCCAACATCACTCTACACCCCCACTCATCTAGCAGTTAGCTCCTCCAGCATCACTCTACACCCCCACTCATCTAGCAGTTAGCTCCACTCTACACCCCCACTCATCTAGCGGTTAGCTCCTCCAGCATCACTCTACACCCCCACTCATCTAGCGGTTAGCTCCTCCAGCATCACTCTACACCCCCACTCATCTAGCGGTTAGCTCCAACATCACTCTACACCCCCACTCATCTAGCGGTTAGTTCCTCCAGCATCAAAGGACCGTTGGAAAGAGGAAATGTAGAAAGGTAAATAGTAATCATTCGTAAACACTCCCGATTTTTTATATTTTTTACCTTCATTTAACTTGGCAAGTCAGTTAAGAACAAATTCTTATTTACAATGACGGCCTAGGAACAGTGGGTTAACTGCCTTGTTCGGGGAACGACAGATTTGTACCTTGTCAGCTCGGGGATTCGAAATTGCAACCTTTCGGTTACTAGTCCAACGCTCTAACCACTAGGCTACGCTGCCACCCGAATATTAGGTCAAGTTTATCTACATGAAAATAAAGTTAACAAAACTTATGAATGCAGGGCTATTTCAACGGTTTTGATGGTTATTTTATTTTCATGACGGTCTTCATCTATAACCGTCAGTTACACGGTTATTCAATTACCGTCACAGCCCTAGCGACAAGTACAGTATCCCAAAGACATTCTTACCACAGGCAGGCCGTGACAGTCCCAGCCGAACCGGCGGTCCACGTGGAACCCGCTCTGGTGGGCGAAGCGAGTCACGATGTCTTTGATGGTCCCTGCCAGGATGTGACCGTAGTGGGGGAGACCTGTGGCGAACGGAGGCCCGTCATAGAACGTGTACCTGGAGAAGAGTTTACACATCATTCATAAAACAGATTCATCTTCTTTTTTTTGTGTACTTACATATCGGGCTTAGTGATGTGTGGTTTCATGCACTCACTGCCCTACTATTCTGCATGTGTAAAAAGTTCACCTGTAGACAGACTTTATGTTAATAAGCTTAATCTTTGACTAAACAATGGTTAGAGGAATTCTGTCTACAATACTCCTTCGATGTGGAAACTGTCTGTTACTGTTTGACAGTCAGGAATGACTCGACTGGTCCAGGTGGCATGGTCCTTGTACTTACTTGGGCCTGTTCTTGGACTGTTTGAGACACTCCTGGAAGCAGTCCTTGTCCTTCCACAGCTGCAGGATCCTCTTTTCCTCAGAAGGGAAGTGGATGGATTCAGGAACCGGCTCCACCATGATCACTGAGTGATAGAAACACATCATAGTTAGTTGACTATTGGAGGGAAAGTGAATGGCAACCAATGATGATGTTACACAACAGCTCAACATTCTATAAATTCAAAACAAACATAACGTTAGCTAACTAGCACGCAGCAATTATCCTTTCAGTAACGTTAGTTGGTTTCATATGCATGTTGGCTAATTCAGTTAACTGGGTTTATAACTGGCTAGTATCGATGTTGAATAAATCTAGTTATAAATTACGAACGAATGCATGCTAGTAACGACGTATCCTTGCTGTGCACATGCAAGTGGGCTGGTTAGCTTAGCCGGCTAGCTCGCTAAGTACTTTCGACTACTCCGTGACACTGTACCCTCACGTTAGCATTCATATGGATGCATATTGCATCAACGGTAGGTAAATATAGTTTAATTGTACAATATTTAAATTCCCATTCAAGTAAACTCACATGTCTTTCTTTCCCCGGCTACCAACTTAGACGAACTGATGCAATCAGAGGGGAAGCGGAAATGATGCATCACACCGACAGTAGCTGTGTTCGAATACACCCACTAGAATAGATTTATTCCTAATTTCCCTTTTTTGTTACAATTTGTTATAGATGTAGATCATCAGTTGATTTCCCTGAATTTACAAGCTACTAAAAAATCAAAAGGTGTTCGAGGATATTGGTAATTAAACAATACACTTCTTTAAGATACTGCTCTCATTGAAAACATCAAATCATTAGCTAAAGATATTTTTGCAAGAAAAGACTTGGGTCATGGAAGTAGATGGGAATTTTTCAAATATAAAGTCAGAGTGGTAGCCATTAAACGCGCCAAAGAGCTGAAGCAATTAAAGAACCATAAAGAAAAGGAGATGATGAGCAAGCTTGACAGTTTTCTAAAGAAAGATAATCTATCTGAAGAAGAGGAGTCTGTATTCAAGTCTTTACAACTAGAATTAGAACAGCTTTACACAGATCTGGCAACGGGTGCCTTTGTAAGGTCAAGAGCAAAATGGATGGATTGAAGAGGGGGAAAGAAACACTAGTTTCTCTTTTCAAGTGCAAAAAAGTAACTACAAAAGAAAATCTATAACTGCACTCAAAATGAACGATGTTTTATGCAAAGATCCCAAATCATACAATGTGATTTTCTGGATTTTTGTTTTAGATTCCGTCTCTCACAGTTGAAGTGTACCTATGATAAAAATGACAGACCTCTACATGCTTTGTAAGTAGAAAAACCTGCAAAATCGGCAGTATATCAAATACTTGTTCTCCTCACTGTATGTGTTTGACATGAAAGATATATGTTACTATTGCAATGATAACAAGACCACTGAAATGATTGTGATTTTTTTTATTCTTGCTGCCAAATACTTCATACACAAACAAAAATTCCAAAATTCTATACCAAAATTACTTTTTTTTTATTGAATGTAACTATTTTATTAAAACATTAACCCTAGTGAACAATAACAATAATACAATTTTCCTAAATCATTACAATAATACTTTTTCAGAGTGATTACAATTGCACTAGAATAGTTTATTTTCTTATATTTTTTGTTTGTTCCAGTATTTTCTCATTAATACCTGCGTTCTGTTTTGTATGATGTAAGAATGTAAATTGTTGATCTGTATTTGAATTTAAAGTTAGTATGCCAAAAGTTCCCGGATGTCGTACTAAATTCGCCAAAATATGAAGTATACACGCAGAGGACAGTATTTCCGTACTTTAGTGCCCATAATGCAATTCTTCAGGAAATGGGCGTGGCTTCACATCGTTTCCAGATTTGAAGAAAATGGCGGAAAATATCCAGCCGAAGTACGAGAGCGGATACAAATTCATTACTTTAACTAATTATGACAAATGTTAAGCAATGTAATAAACTCATAACTTTTCAAATAACTTACCTGACACGTTATGTTGGCTGATAAGGTTAGCTACGCTGTCCTTACAAACCACATAGCATTACAGCAGTATCTACCGGTAACGTTATGTTGTTAGCTAGCTACCTAACGTGAGTTGGCTACTTGTACATCAAACTTGCCAGTATATTAACTATAGGCTATCTTACTAACTACCCAACTAAGCTAAATGGTATAGTCGGGTGCTTTATAAATTCGCTCTGGCTATCTCCTCCGATTTCAGAGCACTCTTGTCTGAGTACCAGAGACAGTAATGAATTTACGAGCGCTCAATCCGGTTGAATATGGCCGGTGTCAGTTATCCTCTGTAAAAAAGCATAATTAAATTGTTGCCAGCAGCAGTTACAGCCACCAACGCTATGAGTAACATGAAAACTGCCTAACCAGCTCTGCTAGGGCAAGTAAAATGGTCAGAGTGGTCTCATTTGTGTCTGGAAGCAGCTAGCAAGCTAGCCAACGTTAGCTTGGGTGCTTGACTGCCATTGTAAGGTCAGAACGCTCAAATCAACCCTACTCCTCGGCCGGAGCATCCAGTCTGTGTCCAAGAGCGAAACCATCTGAATTTACAAACGGACAATCTGACACTCCAGATTGAATTTAAGAACACACCGGAAGTCTTAAAATGTCTGAACTAGTCATTTGTTAAGCTAACTAACTAGCAAGAGTATCAACTTCCGGTAGACAGGCGAAGAGCAAGTACACTCAACTGAAAGGATACGGTTCATTTACAGTATACTAAAATGAACTAATAGTATGTAGTAAACAGTATGTGAGTATGGGTATTCGAACACATCTAGTGTCTCTCCCCACACAAGGCATTTCTGTGGAACAACAAAGATATTGTTAAAAACAAGTGTGTGACAACAGTGGTACTATACAGAGAAAATAGGTTTGGAATAGAGAAGTCCTGTCATCTTTTCCTTGTATATTGTAACACTGTCTTAACATTTAGGCCTAGACATTGTAAACATCCCCTCTAGTCAGTTTAGCCAATAGCCAGGGTCTGGTGGTCAGTCTGTGACACCAGTCCTGTTGATGGTACCCCATTTAGTGTCAACACAATAGACACCAGTCCTGTTGATGGTACCCCGTTTAGTGTCAACACAATAGACACCAGTCCTGTGACAAGACTCATAATCCACAGTTCGTCTGCTACCCCATGACCCTCCTAGCCAGCTTCTAGCCCCATGACCCTCCTAGCTAGCATCTCACACTCCACAATTCATCCCAATCCATGTTATCCTTCTGCAAATAAACTTTGGACATTCCTTTAAAAAGGTGCAATCTGCAGTTCAAAGCGTTCACCCACCCGGCTGGATGGACAGAGCTATGGCTGTATGGAATGACCATTCATGGTATTCAAATTATAACATGAACCATGTTTTGAAACTATAGTGTTTGTTTACAATTACATTGTTTACAATCGATTAAAACATTTTTGGGGTTCTGATGGGGGTACGATAGTTGAACCACTCTCAGATATTTAAGGTCTATTCTTCAAGAATCAATGGCTATATATATATATATATATCATGAATTTAAAGTCCAATCACAGATTGACCCTTTAAAAGACTGGTGCCAATGTATAGCTCTGGTCATCTCCATGTCCAAGCTGAAGGATGCCATAGTGCTGTTGGAAACGACAGCCATGGTGAGGTAGGAGAGCTAGGACAATTGGCTATTTTAGGAAATATAACATGAACAGTCAACCCTGTAATATTAAAAGGGATAGATCAGTAAATTAGGTTATATTGTAAAACGTCCAATCCTTTTTTTTTTTTAAACAAAGCATAGCTTTATTGTGATGGTAACAAAGTCAATGGGACGTGGAGATGCAGAGTAGCCACGCAGTCTAAGGGGCTGCATCAGCGATCTTCTTGGCCGCTGCGTTGGCTGTCTTCTGACCCTTCTTGTTGTGCTTCTTGGCAAAACGCATGTTCTTCATGAATTTAGGGTCAACCTGGGGGGAGAGAGTGATAAAGATAGAGAGGTGGAGAGAGAGAGGTAAGGAGGGAGGGAGAGAGGTAAAGAGGGAGGGAGAGAGAGAGGTAAGGAGGGAGAGAGAGAGGTAAGGAGGGAGGTAAGGAGGGAGGGAGAGAGGTAAGGAGGGAGGGAGAGAGGTAAGGAGGGAGGGAGAGAGATGTAAGGAGGGAGGGAGAGAGATGTAAGGAGGGAGGGAGAGAGATGTAAGGAGGGAGGAAGAGAGGTAAAGAGAGTGAGTAAGTTAGATAAACTCTTCATATAGAAACAATACTGACAGTTAATTCAATAAAGTATAAATCTGAAGCGTAAGAAAACAGGAAGGGTTGGTAGAGCGCACATGAGGAACATCACATCCTCATGTGTAAACATGTGACCAGGATCCCTTGAAAAAGACCCTGCAGCAGAAAGGTTGAGTGCCAGTTGATATGGAGTTCCAATATATTTTTATTAATGAAAAAGCGTGATTCTTGCACGGGCCCCATATCCTCCTTCACTAAGCATCTCACCCACACCTCCAGTACATCATCCCTCCATTCAATAAACAAAAGCGTAAAAAGAAAAACAGGTCACGTTAGCTGAATTTCAGACCATGTGGACAAGCATGAATTGTTTTAACACGAAATGTCACAAATCTTGTTACTCCCCAATTCTAAGGAGTCAATGTGAATTAGTTCAGAGCTGTATGACCAATCAAATCAATCTATTTACGAAACAAATGTCCAAAATTATAACATGGCCAACCAATGGTCTGAAATTATAAGATGGCCAACCAATGGTCTGAAATTATAATATGGCCAACCAAATGTCTGAAATTATAATATGGCCAACCAATGGTCTGAAATTATAATATGGCCAACCAATGGTCTGAAATTATAAGATGGCCAACCAAATGTCTGAAATTATAAGATGGCCAACCAAATGTCTGAAATTATAAGATGGCCAACCAAATGTCTGAAATTATAATATGGCCAACCAAATGTCTGAAATTATAATATGGCCAACCAAATGTCTGAAATTATAATATGGCCAACCAAATGTCTGAAATTATAATATGGCCAACCAAATGTCTGAAATTATAATATGGCCAACCAAATGTCTGAAATTATAATATGGCCAACCAAATGTCTGAAATTATAATATGGCCAACCAAATGTCTGAAATTATAATATGGCCAACCAAATGTCTGAAATTATAATATGGCCAACCAAATGTCTGAAATTATAATATGGCCAACCAAATGTCTGAAATTATAATATGGCCAACCAAATGTCTGAAATTATAATATGGCCAACCAAATGTCTGAAATTATATGGCCAAACAAATGTTCGAAATTATATGGCCAAACAAATGTTCGAAATTATATGGCCAAACAAATGTCTGAAATTATAATATGGCCAACCAAATGCCTGAAATTACTTGCAGAAACGTATTTAAATGAATTACAGTAGGCTGAATTATTATGGTGGATGGAACTGAGCAGGAAGCCTACTGTTTGAAGTGATTTGTTTGACAATTAGAGGGGGTCCCTCCCACTTGTTTTGGGGGTCCAGGGTCACCCCCTAGATCATTTTTTATGTAGAACAGAGAAGCTCAGTTCTGGTGACTTTAAAAAATATAAATTTTACCCCAAAATGAATGAAAATAAAATTACACTGACAAAATAGAATCATTTCCTAAATTATTTTAAAAATACTGGACCATGCATCTAGCCTATGGTCTATATTACCATCTATGCTATTAGCAATAAGCATTATCACGTGTAGCCCAAAAGATGCAGCGTAGCGACTATAAATAAATAGGCGGAAGCATGGGGTTATACCCATCTGCAGTTTCCCTATTGGGCCAAAGATGGGATCCGTAAACTAGTTAGCATCCTATTAGCAGAAATGCTTCGCATTTCGATATTGCCTATAGGGAACAAAATTGCTGCGACAATGGCTGGCAAGCGAGCTGCGTCACATCCGTCTAAAAAAAAAAATGTGGGACTGCGGTTTGTGACCAGTTCTTGCGGGAGTCGTACAGAAAGCCGGCGCGAGCAGTATGAAAAGCTGTAGGTGCGGGTGGTGATGAATAAAATCAGCCCAGCGGAGACTTCTACCGCCCAGTCTGATCATGAGTACATGAATACAGTATAAACCAGAGAGACACGTCCATACATACGGATGTATTTAGACAGGCTAATTCTAATCTTATTATTTATTTACCTTTATTTAACTAGGCAAGTCAGTTAAATCTTTGGCAGATGAGATCAGCGCTTTTGCCAACAATTGAGCAAAATATCAATTGGGCCGTCTGTGTAAATGAAGCATGAAGACGGGAGAGTAGCACCTGTGAGTAAGTCTAAAAGCTGTGCCATGCATGGTTTAGCCCCCCAGTCATGGCCCAAGGAGCTCTGGGAAGATGTAGGAATATACAGAACGCCGTCCTCACCAGCCCGAGGGCCGGGGACAAAGCTTGCTCTACGATGTCGTGGAACGGGACTGTACGTCACAGCACTGTGAAGTACTACGCTCCCATACGCCACAAGGACAGAGCCATGCGAGAGCAACCTCACAGGATGTCCACATCGGAATTAGGGCCCCTTCATTTTGTTACATTTATATTATTGAGGCAAAGGCACCTACATCTGATTTACATAAACATCCAGGTGTGAATGACAATGCCCTTGATCTAAACGTGGCAACTTTACAAACTGCATACAAATCGTAAAGGTCTATAGGCCAGCAGATCAATAATAAATACCCCTTTCATGGACTCGTAACGGTCTGGTCTGGGCTTCTTGATCCCATTCCTGTGGGCCTTACGGGCTGTGGACAGACAGGAGAGACTTGTCAACACGTTTATGGAAACAATGACCTCAAAATGAAAACAGGATTCAGGCTACTCCTGCAGAGCTCTAGTCAACTTATTTCGAAAACGGACACAAACAACCGGGTAGGCTGCTGCTACTCCTGTAATGCCAACTACCTAGTTAGCTAGGCACCATCCCTTGTATCTAGCTAACGAACTTAATTTCCGAACCATTCATTTCTACTCACACTGGTTGTGGGTGGTGTGATTCTTTGACTTTGCCATTTCTGTTCTGTGGATCTGTTGACGGAAGAGAACAGAAATTTGTTTAATTTCAGAACTGACCAAAAAACCCACGCTGGAACATGTCCGCTACACTTACTACTTATACGATGCCGACTGGCTAGCTAGCAACAAGCCGTAGGGGTTTGCAACGCTGTAAACATTGACATTGTCGCCTTGTACGTGCTGAAAACTTTGAGATACAGTTCCGACAGTATTATCCAAAACATTTGACACCTTTTCAATTTGGTGGAGTGTTTTCCTAGCAAGAATAGCTAACGGGTAGAAAGGGACACCCGACCTAGTTATGTAGTTTTACTCATCCAAGCGGGAACAAATTTAGCAAATATAAAGATGCCTGTGTGGTTCGTGATATTTTCCACTATAAACACACATTCATGGCTTATATGAATCTAAAATCACAGGAGGATTGATGCAGATTTACATGTTAGACTCAGGAGTGAAATTCGTTACCTGCCACACGTAAGAGACGACAACCGGAAGAGAAAGAACTAAACCGAACGAACCCAAATATGAACCATCGAATCAGGAGCGGAGACAGGAAACGACGACAAGACGTTGAATGGGTGACACTGCCGCCTAGCGCCGTCTACAAGACATTACACCGTCAACATTTCCAGCCAGGAGGTGTCACTGTCAGTCCACATGATTTTCTACCACCATGAACAACAAAGGTAAGGATAATACTACCGTGTGTTTAATATGTAAGAACAACAGGATAAATTCATGTTAGGAATTACTTATTCTCGTTATCTGCCAGACCTGACCTCAAAATGTGACATTCAGAGTTTTAAAATAATCGTTGTAAAACACATTTAACAAGGCAATCCTGCATAACTAGCTAGCCAGGCATCATCACAAGGTTGCTAATGCTAACTATTGACCTCACAATGTGACATGCAGGGTTTTTCAGATAAAATTGTTGTAAAGTTGTGTGTATAGTAAGGTTGTATAATGATGATGGCCAGATGTGCAGGCATACAGACAGACACAGTATAAATAGGAGAGACAAGACCCCAGTTGACCCCTGCTCTCTGTGTGTTGTGGTATGGTGCTCAGTGGTTCAGTTGACCCCTGCTCTCTGTGTGTTGTGGTATGGTGCTGAGTGGTTCAGTTGACCCCTGCTCTCTGTGTGTTGTGGTATGGTGCTCAGTGGTTCAGTTGACCCCTGCTCTCTGTGTGTTGTGGTATGGTGCTGAGTGGTTCAGTTGACCCCTGCTCTCTGTGTGTTGTGGTATGGTGCTCAGTGGTTCAGTTGACCCCTGCTCTCTGTGTGTTGTGGTATGGTGCTGAGTGGTTCAGTTGACCCCTGCTCTCTGTGTGTTGTGGTATGGTGCTCAGTGGTTCAGTTGACCCCTGCTCTCTGTGTGTTGTGGTATGGTGCTCAGTGGTTCAGTTGACCCCTGCTCTCTGTGTGTTGTGGTATGGTGCTGAGTGGTTCAGTTGACCCCTGCTCTCTGTGTGTTGTGGTATGGTGCTCAGTGGTTCAGTTGACCCCTGCTCTCTGTGTGTTGTGGTATGGTGCTCAGTGGTTCAGTTGACCCCTGCTCTCTGTGTGTTGTGGTATGGTGCTCAGTGGTTCAGTTGACCCCTGCTCTCTGTGTGTTGTGGTATGGTGCTCAGTGGTTCAGTTGGAATGTTGGAGGTGGGGGATTGCTAAACTCAGCAAAAAAATAAACGTCCCTTTTTCAGGACCCTGTCTTTCAAAGATAATTCGTAAAAATCCAAATAACTTCACAGATCTTCATTGTAAAGGGTTTAAACACTGTTTCCCATGCTTGTTCAATGAACCATAAACAATTAATGAACATGCACCTG
Source organism: Salvelinus namaycush (assembly GCF_016432855.1). Classification (NCBI taxonomy): domain Eukaryota; kingdom Metazoa; phylum Chordata; class Actinopteri; order Salmoniformes; family Salmonidae; genus Salvelinus; species Salvelinus namaycush. Next base: position 2,807 of record NW_024059503.1, on the reverse strand, counting down.
TGGAACGGTTGTTAAGACACTAACAGCTTACAAACGGTAGGCAATTAAGGTCACAGTTATGAAAACTTAGGACACTAAAGAGGCCTTTCTACAGACTCTGAAAAACAGGGTCCCTACTCATCTGCGTGAACGTGCCTTAGGCATGTTGCAAGGAGGCATGAGGACTGCAGATGTGGCCAGGGCAATAAATTGCAAAGTCCGTACTGTGAGACACCTAAGACAGCGCTACAGGGAGACAGGACGGACAGCTAATCGTCCTCGCAGTGGCAGACCACATGTAACAACACCTGCACAGGATCGGTACATCTGATCATCACAGCTGCGGGACAGGTACATGACGGCAACAACAACTGCCCGAGTTACACCAGGAATGCACAATCCCTCCATCAGTGAGCGTTACACCGAGGCCTGTACTCTGGAGCAGGATCGATTGGGAGGTGGAGGGTCCATCATGGTCTGGGGCGGTGTTTCACAGCATCATCGGACTGAGCTTGTTGTCATTGCAGGCAATCTCAACACTGTGCGTTACAGGGAAGACATCCTCCTCCCTCATGTGGTACCCTTCCTGTAGGCTCATCCTGACATGACCCTCCAGCATGACAATGTCACCAGCCATACTGCTCGTTCTGTGCGTGATTTCCTGCAAGACAGGAATGTCAGGGTTCTGCCATGGCCAGCGAAGAGCCTGGATCTCAATACAATTGAGCACGTCTGGGAACTGTTGGATCGGAGGGTGAGGGCTAGGGCCATTCCCCCCAGAAATGTCCGGGAACCTGCAGGTGCCTTGGTGGAAGAGTGGGGTAACATCTCACAGCAAGAACTGGCAAATCTGGTGCAGTCCATGAGGAGGAGATGCACTGCAGTACTTAATGCAGCTGGTGGCCACACCAGATATTGACTGTTACTTTTGATGTTGACCCCCCCCCCCCTTTGTTCAGGGACACATTATTACATTTCTGTTCGTCACGTCTGTGGAACTTGTTCAGTTTATGTCTCAGTTGTTTAATCGTGTTATGTTCATACAAATATTTACACATGTTAAGTTTGCTGAAAATAAACGCAGTTGACAAAGAGAGGACGTTTCTTTTTTTGCTTAGTTTAGTTAATTTTCTACTCAAACATAATGTCCTCCTCCAGAAATGAGCCCAATAACACATTGGTCCATATAATGAAGCAGGTGTGCTGTTCTGCATTGAGCCTTATCCCCAGCTGTCGCCCACCTGTTGCGGTATGGTACCTGACTATAAATAAATAGCCTGAGGATTGACCATCTGCATTTACCCCATTGAGTTAATCTTTAGATCAAACTCTAAACAGAATCTTGTTCCTAGTTAACAACATATTGACTCCCCCCCCCCCCCTCCCCAAAACTTTATTCTGGCACTCAGATAAGGATCATGTGAATATAATGCAGGCCTAGCTGTTACACGTGACCCGTGTTACAGTTATGGACAGATGGGACCAAGGCTGCTGGGGCACGGGAAGGGGAAGGAGTTTCCATGTTGGTGCGTGCCGGGGAGATTTGGTTTGGGCACATACGGATCAGGAGTTGACGTAGCGGACGGTGTCCTGTGCCAAGGTGGGCCACCAGTACTTAATGGAGATGGATTCAGGGGTGCGGGTGATTTCAGCACCAAGGGATGTATGCGCCCATGTCAACAGCCGATATCTTACCTCCGTGGTAACGTAGGTGCGCTCCAGAGGGCGGGTAGGGTTCCCATTCCAGAGCCTGGCAGATGTCTACATCCCAAAGCACGGGGGCAACAATTCGGGAGGGTGGTATGATGGGTGCACTCAAAAAATCCTGTAGTTATTTTAAGGTGGTTGGGACTGGCCATGACCTGACCACCTCGACCTTCCTCTCCTCCATAACCAGTCCCTGTGGTGCTGATCCGATATCCCAAGAAGGACACAGCGGCCTGATGGAACTGGCACCTCTTTGACATACAGATGGTTCTCCTGAGGCGTCCTGGACGTGGACGATGTAATCCTCCAAGGTAGCCGAGTAGATCTAGATGTCGTCGATATACACGACCAGCGGTCTGGCCATAGTTGGAGTAGGCGCTCACCCCCCTCTCTGCCCTTTGGTGGATGATCGAATACTCTTCAGAACAGAGCCATGAACCTCTCATAAGAACCCAGCTCCTCCTCTCCTATCTCCCACACGGCCGTAGCCCACTCTGGTCAGCAGGGAAATAACCGTGGCAACCTTGGACCTCTCGATGGTGGGGGGCTCTCATCTGATGAGTGAAATAGAGGGAGCCACGGCATTTGGATGGAGTCCCGTCATATTTTGTCGGGGAGGGAAAAACGGGCATCGCTGACCTGGGCGGACTGCTGAATGAGCTGAGGTGCTGGCTCGCTGGGTCGACTCATGGTAAAGGATCCTCCGCTCGTTTGGGGGGAGACGCTCTAGACGTTACGCCAGCTGGTCATGGTGTTGGCGAAGTGGGTCTTCCTGTTCGTCAACCATCTAGGAGATGTCTCGGTTGGCTGCTGCTTCCATTGTGTGAGGCAGAAATCTGTTACGGAGACGCAGGGAGTCAGGAAGCAGGTGCAGTCAGTCAGTTTAATCGGAACGAACATAGAGCGAATACAAAAACAGGAGAACAAGAACACAGAAACAATACTGCCTGATGGGTAATACAACAGAGTTCTAGATTAAGGGGAAGTAATCTGGGTAGTGACGAAGTCCAGGTGTGCGTAATGATAGGGAGCAGGTGTGCGTAATGATGGTTGCCAGGACCGGTGGTTAGTAGACCGGTGACGTCGAGTGCCAGGGGGCGTAAAGTATGACGTGACACAGA
>NW_024059502.1:0-34863 GCF_016432855.1 Salvelinus namaycush | reverse complement strand
TTATTGTATTATATGAAAAGGTTTAACGTGACAATTTGTAATTGACAACTGGCCAATTAACGTTATGCCACCTTAAATCTACTCTGGCACTGTCAACAGCATCCATCGTAGACAGCTGAACGAGCACTCAAAAATGATTATCTAATTAAGACCGCTGTGTATTCAACGTTATCAACAAACTTGAGGTTGTCAGTTCGTCATTCTAGTACAGTGTAAAACACATATAGGGAAACGCGTGTATTATAGCCTACCACGGAACATTTCGATGCTGCTTGTCACACATGTATAACGTATCGCATAGCTACTGCAACCGTTAAGCGAAACCTTTTGCTGCAGCAAGTAACCTGCGATGCTTGGTAACGATAGTTGGTGAATAATAATAATAATGTAATCTGTTAAAACATGCATTATGCTTACCCAGTTATCCTTATCGCTTTCCTTCGTTCGTAACTGTTGCGATAGTGTTTTTACGTCCCCTCGGAAGGTATTTTGGTGCATCGACTGGATCCTCTGGGACGTCTTGCAGTCAGTCAACCCACAGCTTTAATTTGCCTTTAAGGAATATCTGTCGGAAATAAGTGTACAGCCAGCTTCCGCTGACGGAGGTGAGTGATTTGCATAAAGGGGTGTGGTTTTCGATTTAAACGGAGAAAATTAAAACCTGGTGGGCGTGTCCAGAGAACATCTGCATAATCTCACACAATCTCATGTTACTTTGAATAGATGAACCTCTGCATTGCCACTAAATACTATAACTTTGTTATTAAACAGTTATTAATTTGTTATTATCCGAAAAACGTTACCAGGTAAAGCAACAACAACAAAACACTGTATAAAAGGATGATCTATTATCCAGGCATTGAATTTCTCCTCATCCGGAGTATAGCAGTAGGCACCTCATGCATACTGTGAAGGAGAGATAGTACTCTCCCCTGCAGAGGGAGGCTGTGACACCCTGATCTGTCTTGTGCTTGTCTTCACCCCGTCCAGGTTGTCACCATTTCCCCCATTATCCCCTGTGCATTTATACCTGTGTTTCTGTTTGTCTGTTGCCAGTTCGTCTTGTCTCGTCAAGCTACCAGCGTGTTTTCCCCCCCGTACTCCTGTTCTCTCTAGCCTTGTTTTCTAGTTCTTTGACCATTCTGCCTGCCCTGACCTGAGCCTGCTTGCCGTTCTGTACCTTTCTGACACTGCCCTGGATTACTGACCTCTTCCTGCCCTGACCATGAGCCTGCCTGCCGTTCTGTACCTTTCTGACACTGCCCTGGATTACTGACCTCTTCCTGCCCTGACCATGAGCCGCCTGCGTTCTGTACCTTTCTGACACTGCCCTGGATTACTGACCTCTTCCTGCCTGACCATGAGCCTGCCTGCCGTTCTGTACCTTTCTGCACCTGCCCTGGATTACTGACCTCTTCCTGCCCTGACCATGAGCCTGCCTGCCGTTCTGTACCTTTCTGACTCTGCCCTGGATTACTGACCTCTTCTGCCCTGGATTACTGACCTCTTCCTGCCCTGGATTACTGACCTCTTCCTGCCCTTGACCTGTCGTTTTCCTGCCCCCTGTTTTGTTAATAAACATCTGTGATTCAAACTGTCTGCATCTGGGTCTTATCCTGAGTCCTGATATGCTGGCCAGTATTTTTCTAGTGGCACAAACATAAGGTAGGCAATTAGTTGGCCTAATGATGGAATTGCATTGCAAAATACTTTAATGTTATCCACTGGGCTCCACTGGGCTCTAAATAATTTGTACTATATATATATACATATATATACTGTATATTATTTATTTACTCCTGTCTTGGGGTGAAGGACCTACCATAGTCCTACCATAGTCCTGCCATAGTCCTGCCATAGTCACCATAGCCCTGCCATAGTCCTACCATTGTCTTGTCGTAGTCCTACCATAGTCCTACACAGGGGGTGAGACGAGGTGGAGATGGTCTTTGTGAAATGAAATTTAAGCAATTATTATGCTGAGAAATAATGAGAATAAAATGGTATGACGTGGACTTGTTGAGGCCTTATACTCCAGGGGTGAAGATGAGGTGGAGGGGATGGGGAGAAATAAAGCAAAACTGGCTAGCGGCTAGACCTCTGTGATGTAAGCAGTACTGGCTAGTGGCTAGACCTCTGTGATGTAAGCAGTACTGGCTAGTGTTTAGACTCTTGATGTAAGCAGTACTGGCTAGGCTACACCTCTTTGATGTAAGCAGTACTGGCTAGCGGCTAGACCTCTGTGATGTAAGCAGTACTGGCTAGTGGCTAGACCTCTGTGATGTAAGCAGTACTGGCTAGTGGCTAGACCTCTGTGATGTAAGCAGTACTGGCTAGCAGCTACACCTCTGTGATGTAAGCAGTACTGGCTAGTGGTTAGACCTCTGTGATGTAAGCAGTACTGGCTAGCAGCTACACCTCTGTGATGTAAGCAGTACGGCTAGTGGTTAGACCTCTGTGATGTAAGCAGTACTGGCTAGTGGCTAGACCTCTGTGATGTAAGCAGTACTGGCTAGTGGCTAGACCTCTGTGATGTAAGCAGTACTGGCTAGTGGTTAGACCTCTGTGATGTAAGCAGTACTGGCTAGCGGCTAGACCTCTGTGATGTAAGCAGTACTGGCTAGTGGCTAGACCTCTGTGATGTAAGCAGTACTGGCTAGTGCTAGACCTCTGTGATGTAAGCAGTATGGCTAGTGGCTAGACCTCTGTGATGTAAGCAGTACTGGCTAGTGGCTAGACCTCTGTGATGTAAGCAGTACTGACTAGCGGCTACACCTCTTTGATGTAAGCAGTACTGGCTAGCGGCTACACCTCTGTGATGTAAGCAGTACTGGCTAGTGGCTAGACCTCTGTGATGTAAGCAGTACTGGCTAGTGGCTACACCTCTGTGATGTAAGCAGTACTGGCTAGCGGCTAGACCTCTGTGATGTAAGCAGTACTGGCTAGCGGCTACACCTCTGTGATGTAAGCAGTACTGGCTAGGCTACACCTCTGTGATGTAAGCAGTACTGGCTAGCGGCTACACCTCTGTGATGTAAGCAGTACTGGCTAGGGCTACACCTCTGTGATGTAAGCAGTACTGGCTAGTGGCTAGACATCTGTGATGTAAGCAGTACTGGCTAGTGGCTAGACCTCTGTGATGTAAGCAGTACTGGCTAGTGGTTAGACTCTCTGTGATGTAAGCAGTACTGGCTAGTGGCTAGACCTCTGTGATGTAAGCAGTACTGGCTAGTGGCTAGACCTCTGTGATGTAAGCAGTACTGGCTAGTGGCTAGACCTCTGTGATGTAAGCAGTACTGGCTAGTGGTTAGACCTCTGTGATGTAAGCAGTACTGGCTAGTGGTTAGACCTCTGTGATGTAAGCAGTACTGGCTAGTGGCTAGACCTCTGTGATGTAAGCAGTACTGGCTAGTGGCTAGACCTCTGTGATGTAAGCAGTACTGGCTAGTGGCTAGACCTCTGTGATGTAAGCAGTACTGGCTAGTGGCTACACCTCTGTGGTGTAAGCAGTACTGGCTAGTGGCTACACCTCTGTGATGTAAGCAGTACTGGCTAGTGGCTACACCTCTGTGATGTAAGCAGTACTGGCTAGTGGCTAGACCTCTGTGATGTAAGCAGTACTGGCTAGTGGTTAGACCTCTGTGATGTAAGCAGTACTGGCTAGTGGCTAGACCTCTGTGATGTAAGCAGTACTGGCTAGTGGCTAGACCTCTGTGATGTAAGCAGTACTGGCTAGGCTAGACCTCTGTGATGTAAGCAGTACTGGCTAGTGGTTAGACCTCTGTGATGTAAGCAGTACTGGCTAGTGGCTACACCTCTGTGATGTAAGCAGTACTGGCTAGTGGCTAGACCTCTGTGATGTAAGCAGTACTGGCTAGTGGTTAGACCTCTGTGATGTAAGCAGTACTGGCTAGTGGCTAGACCTCTGTGATGTAAGCAGTACTGGCTAGTGGTTAGACCTCTGTGATGTAAGCAGTACTGGCTAGTGGCTAGACCTCTGTGATGTAAGCAGTACTGGCTAGTGGCTAGACCTCTGTGATGTAAGCAGTACTGGCTAGTGGCTAGACCTCTGTGATGTAAGCAGTACTGGCTAGTGGTTAGACCTCTGTGATGTAAGCAGTACTGGCTAGTGGTTAGACCTCTGTGATGTAAGCAGTACTGGCTAGTGGCTAGACCTCTGTGATGTAAGCAGTACTGGCTAGTGGCTAGACCTCTGTGATGTAAGCAGTACTGGCTAGTGGCTAGACCTCTGTGATGTAAGCAGTACTGGCTAGTGGCTACCCTCTGTGGTGTAAGCAGTACTGGCTAGTGGCTACACCTCTGTGATGTAAGCAGTACTGGCTAGTGGCTACACCTCTGTGATGTAAGCAGTACTGGCTAGTGGCTAGACCTCTGTGATGTAAGCAGTACTGGCTAGTGGTTAGACTCTGTGATGTAAGCAGTACTGGCTAGTGGCTAGACCTCTGTGATGTAAGCAGTACTGGCTAGTGGCTAGACCTCTGTGATGTAAGCAGTACTGGCTAGTGGCTAGACCTCTGTGATGTAAGCAGTACTGGCTAGGGCTAGACCTCTGTGATGTAAGCAGTACTGGCTAGTGGCTAGACCTCTGTGATGTAAGCAGTACTGGCTAGTGGCTAGACCTCTGTGATGTAAGCAGTACTGGCTAGTGGTTAGACCTCTGTGATGTAAGCAGTACTGGCTAGTGGCTAGACCTCTGTGATGTAGCAGTACTGGCTAGTGGCTAGACCTCTGTGATGTAAGCAGTACTGGCTAGTGGCTAGACCTCTGTGATGTTAGCAGTACTGGCTAGTGGCTAGACCTCTGTGATGTAAGCAGTACTGGCTAGTGGCTAGACCTCTGTGATGTAAGCAGTACTGGCTAGTGGTTAGACCTCTGTGATGTAAGCAGTACTGGCTAGTGGTTAGACCTCTGTGATGTAAGCAGTACTGGCTAGTGGCTAGACCTCTGTGATGTAAGCAGTACTGGCTAGTGGCTAGACCTCTGTGATGTAAGCAGTACTGGCTAGTGGCCAGACCTCTGTGATGTAAGCAGTACTGGCTAGTGGTAGACCTCTGTGATGTAAGCAGTACTGGCTAGTGGTTAGACCTCTGTGATGTAAGCAGTACTGGCTAGTGGCTAGACCTCTGTGATGTAAGCAGTACTGGCTAGTGGCTAGACCTCTGTGATGTAAGCAGTACTGGCTAGTGGCCAGACCTCTGTGATGTAAGCAGTACTGGCTAGTGGTTAGACCTCTGTGATGTAAGCAGTACTGGCTAGTGGCTAGACCTCTGTGATGTAAGCAGTACTGGCTAGTGGTTAGACCTCTGTGATGTAAGCAGTACTGGCTAGTAGTGGCTAGACCTCTGTGATGTAAGCAGTACTGACTAGGCTACACCTCTTTGATGTAAGCAGTACTGGCTAGCGGCTACACCTCTGTGATGTAAGCAGTACTGGCTAGTGGCTAGACCTCTGTGATGTAAGCAGTACTGGCTAGTGGCTACACCTCTGTGATGTAAGCAGTACTGGCTAGCGGCTAGACCTCTGTGATGTAAGCAGTACTGGCTAGCGGCTACACCTCTGTGATGTAAGCAGTACTGGCTAGTGGCTACACCTCTGTGATGTAAGCAGTACTGGCTAGCGGCTACACCTCTGTGATGTAAGCAGTACTGGCTAGTGGCTACACCTCTGTGATGTAAGCAGTACTGGCTAGTGGCTAGACCTCTGTGATGTAAGCAGTACTGGCTAGTGGCTAGACCTCTGTGATGTAAGCAGTACTGGCTAGTGGTTAGATCTCTGTGATGTAAGCAGTACTGGCTAGTGGCTAGACCTCTGTGATGTAAGCAGTACTGGCTAGTGGCTAGACCTCTGTGATGTAAGCAGTACTGGCTAGTGGCTAGACCTCTGTGATGTAAGCAGTACTGGCTAGTGGTTAGACCTCTGTGATGTAAGCAGTACTGGCTAGTGGTTAGACCTCTGTGATGTAAGCAGTACTGGCTAGTGGCTAGACCTCTGTGATGTAAGCAGTACTGGCTAGTGGCTAGACCTCTGTGATGTAAGCAGTACTGGCTAGTGGCTAGACCTCTGTGATGTAAGCAGTACTGGCTAGTGGCTACACCTCTGTGGTGTAAGCAGTACTGGCTAGTGGCTACACCTCTGTGATGTAAGCAGTACTGGCTAGTGGCTACACCTCTGTGATGTAAGCAGTACTGGCTAGTGGCTAGACCTCTGTGATGTAAGCAGTACTGCTAGTGGTTAGACCTCTGTGATGTAAGCAGTACTGGCTAGTGGCTAGACCTCTGTGATGTAAGCAGTACTGGCTAGTGGCTAGACCTCTGTGATGTAAGCAGTACTGGCTAGTGGCTAGACCTCTGTGATGTAAGCAGTACTGGCTAGTGGTTAGACCTCTGTGATGTAAGCAGTACTGGCTAGTGGCTACACCTCTGTGATGTAAGCAGTACTGGCTAGTGGCTAGACCTCTGTGATGTAAGCAGTACTGGCTAGTGGTTAGACCTCTGTGATGTAAGCAGTACTGGCTAGTGGCTAGACCTCTGTGATGTAAGCAGTACTGGCTAGTGGTTAGACCTCTGTGATGTAAGCAGTACTGGCTAGTGGCTAGACCTCTGTGATGTAAGCAGTACTGGCTATGGCTAGACCTCTGTGATGTAAGCAGTACTGGCTAGTGGCTAGACCTCTGTGATGTAAGCAGTACTGGCTAGTGGTTAGACCTCTGTGATGTAAGCAGTACTGGCTAGTGGTTAGACCTCTGTGATGTAAGCAGTACTGGCTAGTGGCTAGACCTCTGTGATGTAAGCAGTACTGGCTAGTGGCTAGACCTCTGTGATGTAAGCAGTACTGGCTAGTGGCTAGACCTCTGTGATGTAAGCAGTACTGGCTAGTGGCTACACCTCTGTGTGTAAGCAGTACTGGCTAGTGGCTACACCTCTGTGATGTAAGCAGTACTGGCTAGTGGCTACACCTCTGTGATGTAAGCAGTACTGGCTAGTGGCTAGACCTCTGTGATGTAAGCAGTACTGGCTAGTGGTTAGACCTCTGTGATGTAAGCAGTACTGGCTAGTGGCTAGACCTCTGTGATGTAAGCAGTACTGGCTAGTGGCTAGACCTCTGTGATGTAAGCAGTACTGGCTAGTGGCTAGACCTCTGTGATGTAAGCAGTACTGGCTAGTGGCTAGACCTCTGTGATGTAAGCAGTACTGGCTAGTGGCTAGACCTCTGTGATGTAAGCAGTACTGGCTAGTGGCTAGACCTCTGTGATGTAAGCAGTACTGGCTAGTGGTTAGACCTCTGTGATGTAAGCAGTACTGGCTAGTGGCTAGACCTCTGTGATGTAAGCAGTACTGGCTAGTGGCTAGACCTCTGTGATGTAAGCAGTACTGGCTAGTGGCTAGACCTCTGTGATGTTAGCAGTACTGGCTAGTGGCTAGACCTCTGTGATGTAAGCAGTACTGGCTAGTGGCTAGACCTCTGTGATGTAAGCAGTACTGGCTAGTGGTTAGACCTCTGTGATGTAAGCAGTACTGGCTAGTGGTTAGACCTCTGTGATGTAAGCAGTACTGGCTAGTGGCTAGACCTCTGTGATGTAAGCAGTACTGGCTAGTGGCTAGACCTCTGTGATGTAAGCAGTACTGGCTAGTGGCCAGACCTCTGTGATGTAAGCAGTACTGGCTAGTGGTTAGACCTCTGTGATGTAAGCAGTACTGGCTAGTGGTTAGACCTCTGTGATGTAAGCAGTACTGGCTAGTGGCTAGACCTCTGTGATGTAAGCAGTACTGGCTAGTGGCTAGACCTCTGTGATGTAAGCAGTACTGGCTAGTGGCCAGACCTCTGTGATGTAAGCAGTACTGGCTAGTGGTTAGACCTCTGTGATGTAAGCAGTACTGGCTAGTGGCTAGACCTCTGTGATGTAAGCAGTACTGGCTAGTGGCTAGACCTCTGTGATGTAAGCAGTACTGGCTAGTGGCTAGACCACTGTGATGTAAGCAGTACTGGCTAGTGGCTAGACCTCTGTGATGTAAGCAGTACTGGCTAGTGGCTACACCTCTGTGATGTAAGCAGTACTGGCTAGCGGCTAGACCTCTGTGATGTAAGCAGTACTGGCTAGGCTACACCTCTGTGATGTAAGCAGTACTGGCTAGTGGCTACACCTCTGTGATGTAAGCAGTACTGGCTAGCGGCTACACCTCTGTGATGTAAGCAGTACTGGCTAGTGGCTACACCTCTGTGATGTAAGCAGTACTGGCTAGTGGCTAGACCTCTGTGATGTAAGCAGTACTGGCTAGTGGCTAGACCTCTGTGATGTAAGCAGTACTGGCTAGTGGTTAGATCTCTGTGATGTAAGCAGTACTGGCTAGTGGCTAGACCTCTGTGATGTAAGCAGTACTGGCTAGTGGCTAGACCTCTGTGATGTAAGCAGTACTGGCTAGTGGCTAGACCTCTGTGATGTAAGCAGTACTGGCTAGTGGTTAGACCTCTGTGATGTAAGCAGTACTGGCTAGTGGTTAGACCTCTGTGATGTAAGCAGTACTGGCTAGTGGCTAGACCTCTGTGATGTAAGCAGTACTGGCTAGTGGCTAGACCTCTGTGATGTAAGCAGTACTGGCTAGTGGCTAGACCTCTGTGATGTAAGCAGTACTGGCTAGCGGCTACACCTCTGTGATGTAAGCAGTACTGGCTAGTGGCTACACCTCTGTGATGTAAGCAGTACTGGCTAGCGGCTACACCTCTGTGATGTAAGCAGTACTGGCTAGTGGCTACACCTCTGTGGTAAGCAGTACTGGCTAGTGCTAGACCTCTGTGATGTAAGCAGTACTGGCTAGTGGCTAGACCTCTGTGATGTAAGCAGTACTGGCTAGTGGTTAGATCTCTGTGATGTAAGCAGTACTGGCTAGTGGCTAGACCTCTGTGATGTAAGCAGTACTGGCTAGTGGCTAGACCTCTGTGATGTAAGCAGTACTGGCTAGTGGCTAGACCTCTGTGATGTAAGCAGTACTGGCTAGTGGTTAGACCTCTGTGATGTAAGCAGTACTGGCTAGTGGTTAGACCTCTGTGATGTAAGCAGTACTGGCTAGTGGCTAGACCTCTGTGATGTAAGCAGTACTGGCTAGTGGCTAGACCTCTGTGATGTAAGCAGTACTGGCTAGTGGCTAGACCTCTGTGATGTAAGCAGTACTGGCTAGTGGTTAGATCTCTGTGATGTAAGCAGTACTGGCTAGTGGCTAGAGCTCTGTGATGTAAGCAGTACTGGCTAGTGGCTAGACCTCTGTGATGTAAGCAGTACTGGCTAGTGGCTAGACCTCTGTGATGTAAGCAGTACTGGCTAGTGGTTAGACCTCTGTGATGTAAGCAGTACTGGCTAGTGGTTAGACCTCTGTGATGTAAGCAGTACTGGCTAGTGGCTAGACCTCTGTGATGTAAGCAGTACTGGCTAGTGGCTAGACCTCTGTGATGTAAGCAGTACTGGCTAGTGGCTAGACCTCTGTGATGTAAGCAGTACTGGCTAGTGGCTACACCTCTGTGGTGTAAGCAGTACTGGCTAGTGGCTACACCTCTGTGATGTAAGCAGTACTGGCTAGTGGCTACACCTCTGTGATGTAAGCAGTACTGGCTAGTGGCTAGACCTCTGTGATGTAAGCAGTACTGGCTAGTGGTTAGACCTCTGTGATGTAAGCAGTACTGGCTAGTGGCTAGACCTCTGTGATGTAAGCAGTACTGGCTAGTGGCTAGACCTCTGTGATGTAAGCAGTACTGGCTAGTGGCTAGACCTCTGTGATGTAAGCAGTACTGGCTAGTGGTTAGACCTCTGTGATGTAAGCAGTACTGGCTAGTGGCTACACCTCTGTGATGTAAGCAGTACTGGCTAGTGGCTAGACCTCTGTGATGTAAGCAGTACTGGCTAGTGGTTAGACCTCTGTGATGTAAGCAGTACTGGCTAGTGCTAGACCTCTGTGATGTAAGCAGTACTGGCTAGTGTTAGACCTCTGTGATGTAAGCAGTACTGGCTAGTGGCTAGACTCTGTGATGTAAGCAGTACTGGCTAGTGGCTAGACCTCTGTGATGTAAGCAGTACTGGCTATGGCTAGACCTCTGTGATGTAAGCAGTACTGGCTAGTGGTTAGACCTCTGTGATGTAAGCATACTGGCTAGTGGTTAGACCTCTGTGATGTAAGCAGTACTGGCTAGTGGCTAGACCTCTGTGATGTAAGCAGTACTGGCTAGTGGCTAGACCTCTGTGATGTAAGCAGTACTGGCTAGTGGCTAGACCTCTGTGATGTAAGCAGTACTGGCTAGTGGCTACACCTCTGTGGTGTAAGCAGTACTGGCTAGTGGCTACACCTCTGTGATGTAAGCAGTACTGGCTAGTGGCTACACCTCTGTGATGTAAGCAGTACTGGCTAGTGGCTAGACCTCTGTGATGTAAGCAGTACTGGCTAGTGGTTAGACCTCTGTGATGTAAGCAGTACTGGCTAGTGGCTAGACCTCTGTGATGTAAGCAGTACTGGCTAGTGGCTAGACCTCTGTGATGTAAGCAGTACTGGCTAGTGGCTAGACCTCTGTGATGTAAGCAGTACTGGCTAGTGGCTAGACCTCTGTGATGTAAGCAGTACTGGCTAGTGGCTAGACCTCTGTGATGTAAGCAGTACTGGCTAGTGGCTAGACCTCTGTGATGTAAGCAGTACTGGCTAGTGGTTAGACCTCTGTGATGTAAGCAGTACTGGCTAGTGGCTAGACCTCTGTGATGTAAGCAGTACTGGCTAGTGGCTAGACCTCTGTGATGTAAGCAGTACTGGCTAGTGGCTAGACCTCTGTGATGTTAGCAGTACTGGCTAGTGGCTAGACCTCTGTGATGTAAGCAGTACTGGCTAGTGGCTAGACCTCTGTGATGTAGCAGTACTGGCTAGTGGTTAGACCTCTGTGATGTAAGCAGTACTGGCTAGTGGTTAGACCTCTGTGATGTAAGCAGTACTGGCTAGTGGCTAGACCTCTGTGATGTAAGCAGTACTGGCTAGTGGCTAGACCTCTGTGATGTAAGCAGTACTGGCTAGTGGCCAGACCTCTGTGATGTAAGCAGTACTGGCTAGTGGTTAGACCTCTGTGATGTAAGCAGTACTGGCTAGTGGTTAGACCTCTGTGATGTAAGCAGTACTGGCTAGTGGCTAGACCTCTGTGATGTAAGCAGTACTGGCTAGTGGCTAGACCTCTGTGATGTAAGCAGTACTGGCTAGTGGCCAGACCTCTGTGATGTAAGCAGTACTGGCTAGTGGTTAGACCTCTGTGATGTAAGCAGTACGGCTAGTGGCTAGACCTCTGTGATGTAAGCAGTACTGGCTAGTGGCTAGACCTCTGTGATGTAAGCAGTACTGGCTAGTGGCTAGACCACTGTGATGTAAGCAGTACTGGCTAGCGGCTACACCTCTGTGATGTAAGCAGTACTGGCTAGTGGCTAGACCTCTGTGATGTAAGCAGTACTGGTTAGTGGCTAGACCTCTGTGATGTAAGCAGTACTAGCTAGTGGCTACACCTCTGTGATGTAAGCAGTACTGGCTAGTGGCTAGACCTCTGTGATGTAAGCAGTACTGGCTAGTGGCTAACCTCTGTGATGTAAGCAGTACTGGCTAGTGGTTAGACCTCTGTGATGTAAGCAGTACTGGCTAGTGGCTAGACCTCTGTGATGTAAGCAGTACTGGCTAGTGGCTAGACCTCTGTGATGTAAGCAGTACTGGCTAGCGGGCTACCACCTCTGTGATGTAAGCAGTACTGGCTAGTGGCTAGACCTCTGTGATGTAAGCAGTACTGGCTAGTGCTAGACCTCTGTGATGTAAGCAGTACTGGCTAGTGGATAGACCTCTGTGATGTAAGCAGTACTGGAGCTTAGTGTTAGACCTCTGTGATGTAAGCAGTACTGGCTAGTGGCTAGACCTCTGTGATGTAAGCAGTACTGGCTAGTGGTTAGACCCTCTGTGATGTAAGCAGTACTGGCTAGGTGGCTAGACCTCTGTGATGTAAGCAGTACTGGCTATTGGCTACACCTCTGTGATGTAAGCAGTACACGGGCTAGTGGGCTAGACCTCTGTGTGATGTAAGCAGTACTGGCTAGTGGCTAGACCTCTGTGATGTAAGCAGTACTGGCTAGTGGTTAGACCTCTGGTGATGTAAGCAGTACTGGCTAGTGGCCTAGACCTCTGTGATGTAAGCAGTACTGGATAGTGGCTACACCTCTGTGATGTAAGCAGTACTGGCTAGTGGCTAGACCTCTGTGATGTAAGCAGTACTGGCTAGCGGCTTACACCTCTGTGATGTAAGCAGTACTGGCTAGTGGCTAGACCTCTGTGATGTAAGCAGTACTGGCTAGTGGCCTAGACCTCTGTGATGTAAGCAGTACTGGCTAGTGGCCTATGACCTCTGTGATGTAAGCAGTACTGGCTAGTGGCTAGACCTCTGTGGATGTAAGCAGTACTGGCTAGTGGCTACACCTCTGTGATGTAAGCAGTACTGGCTAGCGGCTAGACCTCCCTTTGTTGGGGATGTTTATTGTGATGTAAAGCAGTACTGGCTAGTGGCTAGACCGCTGTGACGTAAGCAGTACTGGGCTAGTGGTTAGACCTTCTGTGATGTAAGCAGTACTGGCTAGCGGCTACACCTCTGTGATGTAAGCAGGTACTGGCTAAGTGGCTACACCTCTGTGATGTAAGCAGTACTGGCTAGTGGCTACACCTCTGTGATGTAAGCGGCATTTCTGAGTTATAGGGATGAAGGTTGGGAACGGGAAGATAATGTTTTGTGTGGACAGGACAGGGGGGGAAACTAGAAGAAAAATGAGGTCAAAGTCACCGGGTATGAGTTTCCTGGTGTAATATACACAGAAGAATAAACAAAACAGTGGGAATCTCACAAAAGACTTCCTGCTCAACAGTAGCTAAAGCACAACATGATCACACGGTCGATCGCTGCCTGACAGAAAAGTCTGAAAGTCAGGGTTACACACATCCAAGTTGTGGGTTCATTTTTCCTCATACATAAGTGGTGGGAAAAACAGTTAACATTAACATTTAAAAAATGTGTATAAGAATGGTTATAACAATGACATAGTAAGTCAGAGGTTCTTCATTCTATCCAAGAGGTCAAATAATCTGCATAACGGCAGCTTCTAAAGAAAGTTCTACCCACTACACTTCTACAGTAGTTCTGTGTTTTTTATTGTATGCATGTGTGTAAGTAACTTTCCATATGGTTCATTACCTCAGTCCTCTATGTATGGTACAGTATACTGTAGTAAAGATATGATGGATGGGACAGTAGAATAAAGCTCATGGAAGGTCACTGGGAGCCAAACACCTCCTAACAGCAGTGTCTGGGACCCAGTCACACACACGCACATATGCACGGCGAACACACACGCACGAGCACAGGACACACTCATGCAAACACAACACGCCACACACTCACACACGCACAAATACAATTTGATTTAATACACACCAGTGAGTGTGAGGACAGGAAACACTCACACACTCACACGTGCACAAATTACAATTTGATTTGATTTGAGACACACACACCAGCGAGTGTGAGGACAGGAAGACGCTGTGTTCATAAACTCAACTCTGAGAGGCCACAGTGCTCCTGGGGACCCTGGTTTGACCTCCTATTGTTCCTCTCTGTCAAGTAGACGATTATCTCCCATGTCCATGTCTCCTTAGTCACTTTCACACCCGGCGGAACAATATAGCTGCCTTTGAGAACATAAGAGCCAAACAGGACACACTCTCTCTCTGTGTTTCTCTCTCTTGCTGTTTCTCTCTCTCTCTCTCTCTCTCTCTCTCTCTCTCTCTCTCTCTCTCTCTCTCTCTCTCTGGTTCTCTTTCTCTGTTCCTCTCTCTTGCTGTTTTTCTCTCTCTCTCTCTCTCTCTCTCTCTCTCTCTCTCTCTCTCTCTCTCTCTGGTTCTCTTTCTCTGGTTCTCTTTCTCTGTTCCTCTCTCTTGCTGTTTTTCTCTCTCTCTCTCTCTCTCTCTCTCTCTCTCTCTCTCTCTCTCTCTCTCTCTCTCTCTCTCTCTCTCTCTCTCTCTCGTTCTCTCTCTCTCTCTGGTTCTCTTTCTCTGTGCCTCTATCTTGCTGTTTTTTCGTCTCTCTCTCTCTCTCTCTCTCTCTCTCTCTCTCTCCTCTCTCTCTCTCTCTCTCTCTCTCCTCTCTCGCTCTCTCTCTCTCTCTCCTCTCTCTCTCTCTCTCTCTCTGGTTCTCTTTCTCTGGTTCCTCTCTCTTGCTGTTTCTCTCTCTCTCTCTCTCTCTCTCTCTCTCTCTCTCTCTCGCTCCTCTCTCTCTGGTTCTCTTTCTCTGTTTCTCTCTCTCTCTCTCCCTCTCTCTCTCTCTCTCTCTCTCTCTCCCTCTCTCTCTCTCTCCTCTTGTTCTCTTTCTCTGTTCCTCTCTCTTGCTGTTTCTCTCTCTCGCTCTCTCTCTCTCTCTCTGGTTCTCTTTCTCTGTTTCTCTCTCTCTCTCTCTCTCTCTCGCTCTCTCTCTCTCGTTCTCTTTCTCTGTTCCTCTCTCTTGCTGTTTCTCTCTCTCTCTCTCTCGCTCTCTCTCTCTCTCGCTCTCTCTCTCTCTGGTTCTCTTTCTCTGTTTCTCTTTCTTGCTGTTTCTCTCTCTCTCTCGCTCTCTCTCTCTCTCTGGTTCTCTCTCTCTGTTTCTCGCTCTTGCTGTTTCTCTCTCTCTCTCTCTCTCGCTCTCTCTCTCTCTGGTTCTCTTTCTCTGTTTCTCTTTCTTGCTGTTCTCTCTCTCTCTCTCGCTCTCTCTCTCTCTCTGGTCTCTCTCTCTGTTTCTCGCTCTCTGTTTCTCTCTCTCTCTCTCTCGCTCTCTCTCTCTCTGGTTCTCTTTCTCTGTTTCTCTTTCTTGCTGTTTCTCTCTCTCTCTCGCTCTCTCTCTCTCTCTCTCTGGTTCTCTTTCTCTGTTTCTCTCTCTCTCTCTCTCTCTCTCGCTCTCTCTCTCTCGTTCTCTTTCTCTGTTCCTCTCTCTTGCTGTTTCTCTCTCTCTTTCTCTCTCTCTCTCTCTCTCTCTCGCTCTCTCTCTCTCTCTGGTTCTCTTTCTCTGTTTCTCTCTCTCTCTCAAATTCAAATTCAAATTCAAGCTGCTTTATTGGCATGAAAAACATTGTGTCAATATTGCCAAAGCAACAATGTATACAATATACATTGTAATACAATTAAAACAATGACAAATAATAATATAGAATGGCAGTAAATAATAATACAAAATTAAATATAAAAATAGTAACAATAAAATGGTAACAGTCAATAGTCGAATGTAATGTATGGTGTAATGCACCACTACCACCACCACCATCATTAAACTGCTATCATTACCATTACCACCCATACCATTACTATCAGGAATGATAAACAACAATAATAATAATAATAACAATAACAGTAATAACAATAACAGTCATAATAAGTAAGTTACTGCTTACTATGCAGATGTTATTATTCAGTGTCCCTCAGGCTATGGCAGGCAAATACATATTTGGCTGCAAGAGGAGCCATTGCTCCTTCGCCCATGAGTATTTTTAGTTTTTCCTCTGGGTTTAATAAGTTAAAATTTGGAATAAATGTAGTCATTTCTGTGAATAATGAATCTCTTGGTGAGGAATATTTATCACAGTAAAGGAGAAAGTGCATCTCTGTTTCTACCTCCCCTGTCAGTGCAGTGACCACATACACGCTCCTCTTTGGGTAGCCATGTCTTTTTATGTCTGCCGGTTTCTATTGCCAATCGGTGGTCACTCAGCCTGTACTTGGTAAGGATCTGTCTCTGCTTCGAATCTCTGACAGAGTAGAGATATTCAGCCAATTCATATTCTCTGTTTAGGGTCAGATAGCAATTTAGTCGGCTTTGGGATTTTGTTTCGTTTTTCCAATGTTGTAAATATGAGTCCTTTGATTGGTTCATGATTTTGTTTATTGGAATTCTTTCTTTTGAAGCAGTGCTGGTGTCAGCTTGGTTGGTTAGGTCCAACACCAGCTGACTGAGAGGGCTCGTTTCTGGGCTCAGCTCTTGGGTTTGAAGTGCTTTAAATTGCAGACTCGAATTTGGACTTGAATTTAGATGTAGCCAAAATTTTAATGATCTTTTCTGTATTTTCATTATTACTGGAAAGCGGCCCAATTCTGCCCTACATGCATTAGTTGGTGTATTTCTCTGGACTTGTAGGATTTTCCGACAGAATTCTGCATGTAGGGTTTCAATTGGATGTTTGTCCCACATTTTAAAGTCCAGTTTATTGAGTGGCCCCCAAACCTCACTTCCGTAAAGAGCTATTGGTAGGATTACACTGTCAAATATTTTGGTCCAAATTCTAATTGGGATGTTGATTTTGAATAATTTCATTTTTATTGCATACAATGCTCTGCGGGCTTTTTCTTTGAGTGCATTCACTGCCATATTAAAGTTTCCCGATGCAGATATGGTCAGACCAAGGTAGGTGTAATTTTTTGTGTGTTCAATTATGGTGTTGTTCAGGGTGAATTTATATTTGTGTTTCTGACATCTGTTTTGTTTTTGGAAAATCATGATTTTAGTTTTGGGAAATTTACTGCCAGGGCCCAATTATGGCAATATTGCTCGAGAATATTAATGTTCTGTTGAAGACCTTCTTTGGTTGGTGATAGAAGTACCAAGTCATCAGCATATAGCAGGTATTTCACCTCTGTGTCAAATAGTGTGAGTCCTGGGGCTGGAGAATGGTCCAACATGTCTGCTAATTCATTGATATAAATGTTGAAAAGATTTGGACTCAAACTACAGCCTTGTCTCACACCTCGACATTGTGAAAAGAATTCTGTTCTTTGGTTTTTGATTTTTATTGCACACTTGTTTTCTGTGTACATACATTTTATTAAGTCATACACCTTACCACCAAGCCCACTTTGTAGAATTTTGTAGAATAGCCCTTCGTGCCAAATAGAATCAAATGCTTTTTTAAAGTCAATAAAGCAAGCAAAGATTTTGCCCTCTTTTTTTTGGTGGACATGTTTATTAATTAGTGTGTGTAAGGTGTATATATGGTCAGTAGTGCGATGGTTAGGGAGAAAGCCAATTTGACATTTAGTTATTACATTTTTTTCTTGAAGAAAGGTTTGGATTCTTGAATTCAAAATGCTACAGAAAACCTTTCCCAAGTTACTGTTTACACAAATTCCCCTGTAATTATTGGGGTCTGATTTGTCTCCACTTTTGTGGATAGGGGAGATGAGCCCCTGGTTCCAGACATCAGGGAAGCAGCCAGAAGTTAAAACCATGTTGAACAATTTAAGCACAGCATTTTGCAACTCAGGTGTGCTGTTTTCAGCATTTCATTTCTGATGTTGTCTAGACCACAAGCCTTCTTTGATTTAATAGATTTGAGCTTTTCATTTAGTTCTTGTTGGGTTATTGGGTAATCTAATGGATTTTGGTTATTTTTAATGACTGATTCAAGGATGTTCAATTTTTCTTTAATTTCTAATTGGTTCTGTTTTAAGTCTTTTTGTGGGATGTTTTTGTATAGATTATCAAAATAAGTTTTCCAAATTCCTACATCTTGTATGGCTAATTCTTGTGGCTTTGTTGTGCTTAAATTGTTCCACATGTCCCAGAACTGATTTTGGTCAATTGCGTTTTCAATTTCATCAAGTGTCTTGTTGGTATAATTCAGTTTCTTGCGTTCAGTGTATGTTTATACTGTTTCAGAGTTTCAAGTATTCATATCGTAGCTCTGGGTTGTTTTGCTGCTTATGTTTTTTGTTTGACATTTGTCTTAGGTGTTTTCTAATTGTTTTACATTCATTATCAAACCATTTGTCAGAAACATTTTGTTTTTTGGTTTCTGATGTTGCATTTCTTTGGTTTCTTAAATTTGCTTTCGATGCTGCTTTTTGGAATATGCAGTTGATGTTTAGAGTAGCCGAATTGACACCATCTTTATTGTTTTGGTATTGTGAGTTATTGAAAAACTGTATAGAGTTCATCATTTTCTTTTGAGTTCAATGTTTCAATGAATCTCTCTGCACTGTTTGGAGCCCATCTGTATGATTGGTTTATGTTGAAGAGTTTATTGGGCAGTTTTTTGAAATGAATATGCCGGTTAATTTCTTCAAAAACACGTTGATCTGACTGTGATCTGACAATGGTGTCTGTGGTCTGACAGTGAATGCACTAATGGAGGAGGGGTCAATGTCCGTGATGGCATAATCGACTACACTTGTCCCAAGAGCTGAGCAGTAAGTAAACTGACCTAAAGAGTCCCCTCTGATTCTACCATTAAGCATGTACAGGCCTAAGGCTCGACAGAGATGCACTAACTCCTTCCCATTTTTGTTCAGTATTTGGTCAGGACTGTTTCTATTATTTATAATAGGGCTGCTGTACAAGGAGGGGTTACCAAATATGTGGTGGTTACCTCCCGCATCAGTGTAGTCAGGCTCAGAACCTGTTCTTGCATTGAAATCTCCACAAAGAAGCACTTTACCCTCTGCCTGAAATGTAATGATTTCTGTATCGAGATTGTCAAAAAACTGATCATCATAATATGGTGAATCTGAAGGAGGAGCATAAGCCTGCACATATGTACACATCATTGTCACAATAGATTATACCTTTGTTAAGTTTTAGCCAAATGTGACTGGTACCTTTTTTCATTTCATTCAGTGCCAAGTCCTGCTTATGCCAAATGATGATTCCACCTGAGTCTCGGCCCCGTTTAACATTTTTATGTTTGATTGATGGTAGTAAACTTTCTCTATAGCCTGAGGGACACTGAGTATCTATGTCTCCACGACACCATGTTTCCAGTAGGATTATGATGTCCTGTCCTTTGATGTTTTTAATAAATTCTGGATTTGTTGTTTTATAACCAAAATGTGAAGAGTAAAGTCCCTGGATATTCCAAGAGCTGATAGTTAATGATCTCATTTATAATAAGTGATATTCACTGGTTTGAGTAAAGTACATTGAAAACATACAAAATAATATATATATATATATATATATATATATATATATATACATATACATACATATATATACACACACACACACACACACACACACACCCACACACACACACACACACACACACACACACACCACACACACACACACACACACACACACACACACATACACACACACACACACACATACATACATACATACATACATACATACATACTACATACATACATACATACATACACACACCATTATATATAAATATTATTATTATACCGGTGCCATAAAAAATTAAGAATAGTTGTAAACAAATTAATAAGAATGGAATAAGACTGCACAAAAAATAAGTACAATGCAATCTGCAACCCTGTGTGTGTGTGTGGTGTGCTGTGCGCGCGTGTGCGTGCCCCTGAATTAAAGGGTCTGTCTAGCTCAGTAGTCTGCCATATTAGTTGCAGTAGTTGGCGCACCTCTCCTATCTCTGATTGTTCTAGGTGTCTTTTGCCAGAGGTTACCTCAGCATATGTAGGCTGATGATCTGAATGATACATGGTGTGGACTGCATCATGTGGTGTACTTCTCTGAAGGACAGTGCTCTGTCCGACCCTGGAGTAGTGGTCAGAGCTGTGTTGTGATGGGCCAGGTCCAGTAGAGGATGTGTTGTGCCGGGCCAGGTCAGTAGAGCTGATGTTGTGTGATGGGCCAGGTCTAGTAGAGATGTGTTGTGATGGGCCTGGTCTAGTAGAGCTGTGTTGTGATGGGCCTGGTCCAGTAGAGCTGTGTTCTGATGGGCCTGGTCTAGTAGAGCTATGTTGTGATGGGCCTGGTCCAGTAGAGCTGTGTTGTGATGGGCCTGGTCTAGTAGAGCTGTGTTGTGAAGGCCCTGGTCTAGTAGAGCTGTGTTGTGATGGGCCGGGTCTAGTCGTGTTGTCCTGATGCGGGTCTGGTCTCGTAAATCTGTGTTGTGTTGGGCCTGGTCTAGTAGAGCTGTGCTGTAATAAGCCGTGTCTGGCTCTTTTCTCCTGGGGATGGTGGAGGTACTGTTGTTTCAGAAGGTGGGGCGGGGGACCTCTGTTGCTGGGGTGATGGGTGTGTGGGTCCCTGCCAAGTGTTGCATCTTTTAGGTCCTTGGCAAAGGTTCTGACACTGTCCTGATCAAGATGTACATTATCGTATAAGTGTTGACATGTCAGAGTGGGGTGGTGAGCCGTTCTGACGTTGAGTAGTGAGGCACAGTCCACAGTGATCTGTTGATTTATTTTGTCGATCAACTGTCCTGGGAAGTCTTTTCTTGGTAGGAGGGTGGACACAACTATATTGGTTGTTGGGAACACAGCCTGTGCCCGTTCTGCCACTCTTCTCACTGCCCCAGATACATCTTCACCTTTGGCATGAAGGTCGTTTGTGCCAGTGTGGATGATGATGTTGTCGAGGGTGTCAATCCTGGTCTGACTGAGTAGCTGCATTGCACTGTCAGTTGTAGGACACCAGAACTTATACACCTGGTGTCTAGGGAATAATCTTTGCTGGACTAAGAACTTCCCATTTGAATCAATAAGGATTGCAGTTGTGGGTGACTGTCTGGCTAGAGCAGACTGGGAGACTGGTATTCTGACCTGGGCTGGAGCAGACTGGGAGGCTGGTATTCTGACCTGGGCTGGAGCAGACTGGGAGGCTGGTATTCTGACCTGGGCTGGAGCACACTGTGTTGGAGCAGACTGAGAGGCTGGTTGGCTGACCTGGGCTGGAGCAGACTGAGAGGCTGGTAGGTTGACCTGGGCTGGAGCACACTGTGCTGGAGCAGACTGGGAGACTGGTATTCTGACCTGTGCTGGAGCAGACTGGGAGACTGGTATTCTGACCTGTGCTGGAGCAGACTGGGAGATTGGTATTCTGACCTGGGCTGGAGCACACTGTGTTGGAGCAGACTGAGAGGCTGGTTGGCTGACCTGGGCTGGAGCAGACTGGTAGGCTGGTGCAGTGTCATCAGGCTGTGTGGTGGAGGCCAGGCTGGTCTCGGGTTCTGCTTGTGTTATGCCAAGCTGGTGGACATGTTCTCTAGATGCAGAGGACATAATGATCGCTGCTGGTTGAGGAGGTCAATGTATCTCTCTCTTTGTTCTAGCTCCTTTCTTGTTGTGCTCAGATGGTCTCTGAGGTCATCATTTGTCTGACTCAGTTTGTCCATTCTGCTTTCTAGTTTAGCAATAGATGCTCTGCTCTCCTCCTTGAACTGTTTCATCTCTTCTTTAAGTTTCTGGACAGTGTCCTCCTCTTGAAGCTTGTTCTCTCTGAGTTCTATGACCTCTGCTTCGACTAGAGAGAGGGTGTTGTGGAAACGTTGCATAGCAGGTGTTCTTGGTGTTGTAGGCATGTCCTTGGCTCTGTCTGCTGCAGGTGAGGTAGGTAGAGGGACACTGAGGGCTTCTTGCTGGGTCACAGAGACCGTTGGGGCCTGCTTTTCACCGTCATCTCCCTCCTTGACTTTTTCCTCAGTTTCTGAGATGATTTCAGCTTCTGCTTTTAGGGTAGTAAACCTATTCTCAAAAGCCTGGAGGCTTGAATCATTGCCTTGTATCAATACAGTTCCATTATTATATACGTTCACTGTTTGATATGTGTTGCTAGGGTCAGCTTCTTCAAAAATGCTGATCTGACATCCTTGGCTGATGCCTCTCTTTTTGAGAAAGGGAAATGGTTGCAAATAACCCTTTTCCATATGTGCCCTCGTTTGGTATTAAAAATTAAATTTGCTCTTGTTTTGCAACTGGTAAGATCTGCAAACAGGCATTCATGGTTCTGTCCCATCAACAAACCTTTGAAACTTTTCTTAGCTTTCTCTGTTTTGATGTCTGGTGGGTAAACAATTTCCATAGCAACGCTGGTGATGTTGGCTACAATGTTGCAATAGAAGTGTTGTTTCTTGTATTATTGTCTTTTATGTCTTTAGAGGACTACTTCACCTTGATGTCCCCTTTCCCTTTTCTTCTGTCCTTATTTTGTCCCACTTTGTCCCTTCTTCTCTTCTGTCAACTAGACACTCCTTGTTAGCTAGCTAGCTTCTTTCAGGAGAGTCCCTAGCAACTGCCTAGTAACAGGTAAACAACTTAGCTAGCTAAGAAAACTGTATAATTTTATGAAAAATTGTTACTTTTTCAGAATCCTTTCTTCTTTGTTTGCTGCTTGTTTGGTCTCCTATTCTGTCTAGCAGTTTTCTTTTGCTTTTTTCGATGTACTTTACTCTAAAAACCATATAAATCTCAATATTTTTAGGAGCTCATCTTTTCAGCTGCTGCTTAATTTGGAACTCCGGAATCTCTCTCTCACACACACACACACACACACACACACACACACACACACACACACACACACACACACACACACACCACACACACACACACACACACACACACACACACACCACACACACACACACACACACACACACACACACACACACACACACACACACACCACACACACACACACACACACACACACACACACACACACACACACACACAACACCACACACCACACACACACACACACACCACACACACACACACACACACACACACACACACACACACACACACACACACACACACACACACACACACACACACACACACACACACACACACACACACACACAAAAACTATTCCAAATCCCCACAACAACACAGGGACCAGCGAAAGACAAGCGCTGGAGTCATTTTTAGCCGCCTTCCTCTACTCTCTTCCCTCTTCTCCTCTGTTCCCCTATTCTCTCCTGTCTTTCTCTGTTTCCCTCTCCTGACCCCAGACCCCTACGAAACCAACACAGGCCAGTCCCGCTCCCGCCCTCCGCTTGGCAGAGTATTAACCCAGCTGTCAGTCAATGTTACGGTTCTGCCCTCCTTGCTGTCTCTCTGAGTGGTCGATACTTACTTCCTCACTATGATTGTGAGCTGAAGTCTGAAGTCTCCTAGTTGTAGTAATTTTGCTGAGCAAGACATTGAGCTATATTCTGTTCTGTTGGCTCTACTGGCAACCCTTGCTACGGAGATACATTTTCCCCAGGTACAGATCTAGGATCAGCTTCCCCTCCCCTGATCCTAACCTTAACCATTAGTGGGGGAAACACTCTAGTCAGTATACAGCTATACTTACAGGACAACAGGATTACCTCAACCACTCTAGTCAGTATACAGCTATACTTACAGGATTACCTCAACCACTCTAGTCAGTATACAGCTATACTCAACAGGATTACCTCAACCACTCTAGTCAGTATACAGCTATACTTACAGGACAACAGGATTACCTCAACCACTCTAGTCAGTATACAGCTATACTTACAGGACAGCAGGGATACCTCAACCACTCTAGTCAGTATACAGCTATACTTACAGGATTACCTCAACCACTCTAGTCACTATACAGCTATACTTACAGGACAACAGGATTACCTCAACCACTCTAGTCAGTACAGAGCTATACTTACAGGACAACAGGATTAACTCAACCACTCTAGTCAGTATACAGCTATACTTACAGGACAACAGGATTAACTCAACCACTCTAGTCAGTATACAGCTATACTTACAGGACAACAGGATTACCTCAACCACTCTAGTCAGTATACAGCTATACTTACAGGATTACCTCAACCACTCTAGTCAGTATACAGCTATACTTACAGGACAACAGGATTAACTCAACCACTCTAGTCAGTATACAGCTATACTTACAGGACAACAGGATTAACTCAACCACTCTAGTCAGTATAAAGCTATACTTACAGGACAACAGGATTACCTCAACCACTCTAGTCAGAATACAGCTATACTTACAGGATTACCTCAACCACTCTAGTCAGTATACAGCTATACTCAACAGGACTCCCTCAACCACTCTAGTCAGTATACAGCTATACTTACAGGACAACAGGATTACCTCGACCACTCTAGTCAGTATACAGCTATACTTACAGGACAACAGAATTACCTCAACCACTCTAGTCAGTATACAGCTATACTTACAGGACAACAGGATTACCTCAACCACTCTAGTCAGTATACAGCTATACTTACAAGACAACAGAATTACCTCAACCACTCTAGTCAGTATACAGCTATACTTACAGGATTACCTCAACCACTCTAGTCAGTATACAGCTATACTTACAGGACAACAGAATTACATCAACCACTCTAGTCAGTATACAGCTATACTTACAGGACAGCAGGGATACCTCAACCACTCTAGTCAGTATACATCTATACTTACAGGACAACAGGATTACCTCAACCACTCTAGTCAGTATACAGCTATACTTACAGGACAACAGGATTACCTCAACCACTCTAGTCAGTATACAGCTATACTCAACAGGACAACAGAATTACCTCAACCACTCTAGTCAGTATACAGCTATACTTACAGGATTACCTCAACCACTCTAGTCAGTATACAGCTATACTTACAGGACAACAGAATTACATCAACCACTCTCGTCAGTATACAGCTATACTTACAGGACAACAGGATTACCTCAACCACTCTAGTCAGTATACAGCTATACTTACAGGATTACCTCAACCACTCTAGTCAGTATACAGCTATACTTACAGGACAACAGGATTACCTCAACCACTCTAGTCAGTATACAGCTATACTTACAGGATTACCTCAACCACTCTAGTCAGTATACAGCTATACTTACAGGACAACAGGATTACATCAACCACTCTAGTCAGTATACAGCTATACTTACAGGACAGCAGGATTACCTCAACCACGCTAGTCAGTATAAAGCTATACTTACAGGACAACAGGATTACCTCAACCACTCTAGTCAGAATACAGCTATACTTACAGGATTACCTCAACCACTCTAGTCAGTATAGCTATACTTACAGGACAGCAGGGATACCTCAACCACTCTAGTCAGTATACAGCTATACTTACAGGACAACAGGATTACCTCAACCACTCTAGTCAGTATACAGCTATACTTACAAGACAACAGAATTACCTCAACCACTCTAGTCAGTATACAGCTATACTTACAGGATTACCTCAACCACTCTAGTCAGTATACAGCTATACTTACAGGACAACAGAATTACATCAACCACTCTAGTCAGTATACAGCTATACTTACAGGACAACGGGATTACATTAACCACTCTAGTCAGTATACAGCTATACTTACAGGACAGCAGGGATACCTCAACCACTCTAGTCAGTATACATCTATACTTACAGGACAACAGGATTACCTCAACCACTCTAGTCAGTATACAGCTATACTTACAGGACAACAGGATTACCTCAACCACTCTAGTCAGTATACAGCTATACTCAACAGGACAACAGAATTACCTCAACCACTCTAGTCAGTATGCAGCTATACTTACAGGACAGCAGGATTACCTCAACCACTCTAGTCAGTATACAGCTATACTTACAGGACAACAGGATTACCTCAACCACTCTAGTCAGTATACAGCTATACTTACAGGATTACCTCAACCACTCTAGTCAGTATACAGCTATACTTACAGGACAACAGGATTACCTCAACCACTCTAGTCAGTATACAGCTATACTTACAGGACAACAGGATTCCCTCAACGACTCTAGTCAGTATACAGCTATACTTACAGGATTACCTCAACCACTCTAGTCAGTATACAGCTATACTTAAAGGACAGCAGGATTACATCAACCACTCTAGTCAGTATACAGCTATACTTACAGGGCAGCAGGATTACCTCAACCACTCTAGTCAGTATACAGCTATACTTACAGGACAACAGGATTACCTCAACCACTCTAGTCAGTATACAGCTATACTTACAGGACAACAGAATTACATCAACCACTCTCGTCAGTATACAGCTATACTTACAGGACAACAGGATCACCTCAACCACTCTAGTCAGTATACAGCATACTTACAGGACAACAGGATTACCTCAACCACTCTAGTCAGTATACAGCTATACTTACAGGATTACCTCAACCACTCTAGTCAGTATACAGCTATACTTACAGGACAACAGGATTACATCAACCACTCTAGTCAGTATACAGCTATACTTACAGGACAGCAGGATTACCTCAACCACTCTAGTCAGTATAAAGCTATACTTACAGGACAACAGGATTACCTCAACCACTCTAGTCAGAATACAGCTATACTTACAGGATTACCTCAACCACTCTAGTCAGTATACAGCTATACTCAACAGGACTCCCTCAACCACTCTAGTCAGTATACAGCTATACTTACAGGACAACAGAATTACCTCAACCACTCTAGTCAGTATACAGCTATACTTACAGGGCAGCAGGATTACCTCAACCACTCTAGTCAGTATACAGCTATACTTACAGGACAACAGGATTACCTCAACCACTCTAGTCAGTATACAGCTATACTTACAGGACAACAGGATTACCTCAACCACTCTAGTCAGTATACAGCTATACTTACAAGACAACAGAATTACCTCAACCACTCTAGTCAGTATACAGCTATACTTACAGGATTACCTCAACCACTCTAGTCAGTATACAGCTATACTTACAGGACAGCAGGGATACCTCAACCACTCTAGTCAGTATACATCTATACTTACAGGACAACAGGATTACCTCAACCACTCTAGTCAGTATACAGCTATACTTACAGGACAACAGAATTACCTCAACCACTCTAGTCAGTATACAGCTATACTTACAAGACAACAGAATTACCTCAACCACTCTAGTCAGTATACAGCTATACTTACAGGATTACCTCAACCACTCTAGTCAGTATACAGCTATACTTACAGGACAGCAGGGATACCTCAACCACTCTAGTCAGTATACAGCTATACTTACAGGATTACCTCAACCACTCTAGTCAGTATACAGCTATACTTACAGGACAACAGAATTACATCAACCACTCTAGTCAGTATACAGCTATACTTACAGGACAACGGGATTACATTAACCACTCTAGTCAGTATACAGCTATACTTACAGGACAGCAGGGATACCTCAACCACTCTAGTCAGTATACATCTATACTTACAGGACAACAGGATTACCTCAACCACTCTAGTCAGTATACAGCTATACTTACAGGACAACAGGATTACCTCAACCACTCTAGTCAGTATACAGCTATACTCAACAGGACAACAGAATTACCTCAACCACTCTAGTCAGTATACAGCTATACTTACAGGATTACCTCAACCACTCTAGTCAGTATACAGCTATACTTACAGGACAACAGAATTACATCAACCACTCTAGTCAGTATACAGCTATACTTACAGGACAACAGGATTACCTCAACCACTCTAGTCAGTATACAGCTATACTTACAGGATAACAGAATTACATCAACCACTCTAGTCAGTATACAGCTATACTTACAGGACAACAGGATTACCTCAACCACTCTAGTCAGTATACAGCTATACTTACAGGATTACCTCAACCACTCTAGTCAGTATACAGCTATACTTACAGGACAACAGGATTACCTCAACCACTCTAGTCAGTATACAGCTATACTTACAGGACAACAGGATTACCTCAACCACTCTAGTCAGTATACAGCTATACTTACAGGACAACAGGATTACCTCAACCACTCTAGTCAGTATACAGCTATACTTACAGGATTACCTCAACCACTCTAGTCAGTATACAGCTATACTTACAGGACAACAGGATTACATCAACCACTCTAGTCAGTATACAGCTATACTTACAGGACAGCAGGATTACCTCAACCACTCTAGTCAGTATACAGCTATACTTACAGGACAACAGGATTACCTCAACCACTCTAGTCAGTATACAGCTATACTTACAGGATTACCTCAACCACTCTAGTCAGTATACAGCTATACTTACAGGACAACAGGATTACCTCAACCACTCTAGTCAGTATACAGCTATACTTACAGGACAACAGGATTCCCTCAACCACTCTAGTCAGTATACAGCTATACTTACAGGATTACATCAACCACTCTAGTCAGTATACAGCTATACTTACAGGATTACCTCAACCACTCTAGTCAGTATACAGCTATACTTACAGGATTACCTCAACCACTCTAGTCAGTATACAGCTATACTTACAGGACAACAGGATTAACTCAACCACTCTAGTCAGTATACAGCTATACTTACAGGACAACTGTTATGCTGATGAATGAGGACCCAAAAGCGACGTAATAGTAACAGAGTCTTTATTCCAGTAATAAACAAATAATGATTCTCCTGGATATTATCAATGGTCAAATCCTCTCGTCAATAGAGAGGAACGACTGGAGACGCGACCACAGACTGCAGGTCGCTTCAGGAAGGCACTGGCCGTAGCTGACATAGACACCTGCTCACACGCAGCATCTGAAGAAGGCAAAGAACACGACAGGGCGGAACAAGGACACAGGAACAGCAAACATCAAACAAGAATCCGACAAGGACAGAAGCGGAAAACAGAGGGAGAAATAGGGACTCTAATCAGAGGGCAAAATAGGGGACAGGTGTGAAAGAGTAAATGAGGTCGTTAGGAGAATGAGAAACAGCTGGGAGCAGGAACGGAACGATAGAGAGAGAAAGAGGGAAAGAACCTAATAAGACCAGCAGAGGGAAGCACAGGGACAAGAGATGAAAGACAAAACATGACAGTACCCCCCCACTCACCGAGCGCCTCCTGGCGCACTCGAGGAGGAACCCTGGCGGCAACGAAGGAAATCATCAATCAACGAACGGTCCAGCACGTCCCGAGATGGAACCCAACTCCTCTCCTCAGGACCGTAACCCTCCCAATCCACTAAGTACTGGTGACCACGTCCCCGAGAACGCATGTCCATGATCTTTCGTACCTTGTAAATAGGAGCGCCCTCGACAAGGACGGGGGGGGGGGAGGGAAGACGAACGGGGGCGCGAAGAAAAGGCTTGACACAAGAGACATGGAAGACAGGGTGGACGCGACGAAGATGTCGCGGAAGAAGCAGTCGCACAGCGACAGGATTGACGACCTGAGAGACACGGAACGGACCAATGAACCGCGGAGTCAACTTGCGAGAAGCTGTCGTAAGGGGAAGGTTACGAGTGGAAAGCCACACTCTCTGACCGCGACAATACCTAGGACTCCTAATCCTACGTCTATTGGCGGCTCTCACAGTCTGCGCCCTGTAACGGCAAAGTGCAGACCTGACCCTCCTCCAGGTGCGCTCACAACGTTGGACAAAAGCCTGAGCGGAGGGAACGCTGGACTCGGCGAGCTGGGACGAGAACAGAGGAGGCTGGTACCCAAGACTACTCTGAAACGGAGATAGCCCGGTAGCAGACGAAGGAAGCGAGTTGTGAGCGTACTCAGCCCAGGGGAGCTGTTCTGCCCAAGACGCAGGGTTTCGAAACGAAAGGCTGCGTAATATGCGACCAATCGACTGATTGGCCCTTTCTGCTTGACCGTTAGACTGGGGATGAAACCCGGAAGAGAGACTGACAGAAGCACCAATCAAACGACAGAACTCCCTCCAAAACTGTGACGTGAATTGCGGACCTCTGTCTGAAACGGCGTCTAACGGGAGGCCATGAATTCTGAACACATTCTCAATGATGATTTGTGCCGTCTCCTTAGCGGAAGGAAGCTTAGCGAGGGGAATGAAATGTGCCGCCTTAGAGAACCTATCGATAACCGTAAGAATCACAGTCTTCCCCGCAGACGAAGGCAGACCGGTAATAAAGTCTAAGGCGATGTGAGACCATGGTCGAGAAGGAATGGGAAGCGGTCTGAGACGACCGGCAGGAGGAGAGTTACCTGACTTAGTCTGCGCGCAGTCCGAACAAGCAGCCACGAAACGGCGCGTGTCCCGCTCCTGAGTAGGCCACCAAAACCGCTGGCGAATAGAAGCAAGCGTACCCCGAACGCCGGGATGGCCAGCTAACTTGGCAGAGTGAGCCCACTGAAGAACAGCCAGACGAGTAGAGACAGGAACGAACAGAAGGTTACTAGGACAAGCGCGCGGCGACGCAGTGTGAGTGAGTGCTTGCTTTACCTGTCTCTCAATTCCCCAGACAGTCAACCCGACAACACGCCCTTCAGGGAGAATCCCCTCGGGGTCGGTAGAAGCCACAGAAGAACTAAAGAGACGGGATAAGGCATCAGGCTTGGTGTTCTTATTTCCCGGACGATAGGAAATCACGAACTCGAAACGAGCGAAAAACAACGCCCAACGAGCCTGACGTGCATTAAGTCGTTTGGCAGAACGGATGTACTCAAGGTTCTTATGGTCAGTCCAAACGACAAAAGGAACGGTCGCCCCCTCCAACCACTGTCGCCATTCGCCTATGGCTAAGCGGATGGCGAGCAGTTCGCGGTTACCCACATCATAGTTGCGTTCCGATGGCGACAGGCGATGAGAAAAGTAAGCGCAAGGATGGACCTTATCGTCAGACTGGAAGCGCTGAGACAGAATGGCTCCCACGCCCACCTCTGAAGCGTCAACCTCGACAATGAATTGTTTAGTGACGTCAGGAGTAACAAGGATAGGGGCGGATGTAAAACGCTTCTTGAGGAGATCAAAAGCTCCCTGGGCGGAACCGGACCACTTAAAGCAAGTCTTGACAGAAGTCAGAGCTGTGAGAGGGGCAGCCACTTGACCGAAATTACGAATGAAACGCCGATAGAAATTAGCGAAACCGAGAAAGCGCTGCAACTCGACACGTGACTTAGGAACGGGCCAATCGCTGACAGCCTGGACCTTAGCGGGATCCATCTGAATGCCTTCAGCGGAAATAACAGAACCGAGAAATGTGACAGAGGAGACATGAAAGGCGCACTTCTCAGCCTTCACGTAGAGACAATTCTCTAAAAGGCGCTGGAGTACACGTCGAACGTGCTGAACATGAATCTCGAGTGACGGTGAAAAAATCAGGATATCGTCAAGGTAAACGAAAACAAAAATGTTCAGCATGTCTCTCAGTACATCATTAACTAATGCCTGAAAGACAGCTGGAGCATTAGCGAGACCGAACGGCAGAACCCGGTATTCAAAATGCCCTAACGGAGTGTTAAACGCCGTTTTCCACTCGTCCCCCTCTCTGATGCGTACGAGATGGTAAGCGTTACGAAGGTCCAACTTAGTAAAGAACCTGGCTCCCTGCAAAATCTCGAAGGCTGACGACATAAGGGGAAGCGGATAACGATTCTTAACCGTTATGTCATTCAGCCCTCGATAATCCACGCAGGGGCGCAGAGTACCGTCCTTCTTCTTAACAAAGAAAAATCCCGCTCCGGCGGGAGAGGAAGAAGGCACCACGGTACCGGCGTTGAGAGAAACAGACAGATAATCCTCGAGAGCCTTACGTTCGGGAGCCGACAGAGAGTATAGTCTACCCCGAGGGGGAGTGGTCCCCGGAAGGAGATCAATACAACAATCATACACGACCGGTGAGGAGGAAGGGAGCTGGCTCTGGACCGACTGAAGACCGTGCGCAGATCATGATATTCCTCCGGCACTCCTGTCAAATCACCAGGTTCCTCCTGAGTAGAGGGGACAGAAGACACAGGAGGGATAGCAGACATTAAACACTTCACATGACAAGAAACGTTCCAGGATAGGATAGAATTACTAGACCAATCAATAGAAGGATTATGACATACTAGCCAGGGATGACCCAAAACAACAGGTGTAAAAGGTGAACGAAAAATCAAAAAGGAAATGGTCTCACTGTGGTTACCAGATACTGTGAGGGTTAAAGGTAGTGTCTCACATCTGATACTGGGGAGAAGACTACCATCTAAGGCGAACATGGGCGTGGGCTTCCCTAACTGTCTGAGAGGAATGTCATGTTTCCGAGCCCATGCTTCGTCCATAAAACAACCCTCAGCCCCAGAGTCTATCAAGGCACTGCAGGAAGCAGCTGAACCGGTCCAGCGTAGATGGACCGACAAGGTAGTACAGGATCTTGATGGAGAGACAGGAGTAGTAGCGCTCACCAGTAGCCCTCCGCTTACTGATGAGCTCTGGCTTTTACTGGACATGACATGACAAAATGTCCCGCAGAACCGCAATAGAGGCAAAGGCGGTTGGTGATTCTCCGTTCCCTCTCCTTAGTCGAGATGCGAATACCTCCCAGCTGCATGGGCTCAGTCTCTGAGCCGGTGGGAGGAGATGGTTGAGATGCGGAGAGGGGAAACACCGTTAACGCGAGCTCTCTTCCACGAGCTCGGTGACGAAGATCTACCCGTCGTTCTATGCGGATGGCGAGTGCAATCAAAGAGTCCACGCTGGAAGGAACCTCCCGGGAGAGAATCTCATCCTTAACCTCAGCGTGAAGTCCCTCCAGAAAACGAGCGAGCAACGCCGGCTCGTTCCAGTCACTGGAGGCAGCAAGAGTGCGAAACTCTATAGAGTAATCCGTTATGGATCGATCACCTTGACATAGGGAAGCCAGGGCCCTGGAAGCCTCCTTCCCAAAAACTGAACGATCAAAAACCCGTATCATCTCCTCTTTAAAGTTCTGATAATCGTTAGAACACTCAGCCCTTGCCTCCCAGATAGCTGTGCCCCACTCCCGAGCCCGACCAGTAAGGAGTGATATGACGTAAGCGATCCGAGCTCTCTCTCTTGAGTACGTGTTGGGCTGGAGAGAGAACACAATATCACACTGGGTGAGAAAGGAGCGACACTCAGTGGGCTGCCCAGAGTAACATGGTGGGTTATTAACCCTAGGTTCCGGAGACTCGGAAGACCAGGAAGTAGCTGGTGGCACGAGATGAAGACTCTGAAACTGTCCAGAGAGATCGGAGACCTGAGCGGCCAGGGTCTCAACGGCATGACGAGCAGCAAACAATTCCTGCTCGTGTCTGCCGAGCATTGCTCCCTGGAACTCGACGGCAGTGTTGAGAGAATCCATAGTCGCTGGGTCCATCTTGGTCGGATTCTTCTGTTATGCTGATGAATGAGGACCCAAAAGCGACGTAATAGTAACAGAGTCTTTATTCCAGTAATAAACAAATAATGATTCTCCTGGATATAAATGGTCAAATCCTCTCGTCAATAGAGAGGAACGACTGGAGACGCGACCACAGACTGCAGGTCGCTTCAGGAAGGCACTGGCCGTAGCTGACATAGACACCTGCTCACACGCAGCATCTGAAGAAGGCAAAGAACACGACAGGGCGGAACAAGGACACAGGAACAGCAAACATCAAACAAGAATCCGACAAGGACAGAAGCGGAAAACAGAGGGAGAAATAGGGACTCTAATCAGAGGGCAAAATAGGGGACAGGTGTGAAAGAGTAAATGAGGTCGTTAGGAGAATGAGAAACAGCTGGGAGCAGGAACGGAACGATAGAGAGAGAAAGAGGGAAAGAACCTAATAAGACCAGCAGAGGGAAGCACAGGGACAAGACATGAAGATCAAAGACAAAACATGACAAC
The DNA here is from genome assembly GCF_016432855.1 of Salvelinus namaycush. Taxonomy (NCBI): domain Eukaryota; kingdom Metazoa; phylum Chordata; class Actinopteri; order Salmoniformes; family Salmonidae; genus Salvelinus; species Salvelinus namaycush. The sequence goes on along the minus strand of NW_024059502.1, from coordinate 1,404 downwards.
AACAGGATTACCTCAACCACTATAGTCAGTATACAGCTATACTTACAGGACAACAGGATTCCCTCAACCACTCTAGTCAGCATACAGCTATACTTACAGGATTACCTCAACCACTCTAGTCAGTATACAGCTATACTTACAGGACAGCAGGATTACATCAACCACTCTAGTCAGTATACAGCTATACTTACAGGGCAGCAGGATTACCTCAACCACTCTAGTCAGTATACAGCTATACTTACAGGACAACAGGATTACCTCAACCACTCTAGTCAGTATACAGCTATACTTACAGGACAACAGGATTACCTCAACCACTCTAGTCAGTATACAGCTATACTTACAGGATTACCTCAACCACTCTAGTCAGTATACAGCTATACTTACAAGACAACAGGATTACCTCAACCACTCTAGTCAGCATACAGCTATACTTACAGGACAACAGGATTACATCAACCACTCTAGTCAGTATACAGCTATACTTACAGGACAGCAGGATTACCTCAACCACTCAAGTCAGTATACAACTATACTTACAGGACAACAGGATTACCTCAACCACTCTAGTCAGTATACAGCTATACTTACAGGACAACAGGATTACCTCAACCACTCTAGTCAGTATACAGCTATACTTACAGGATTACCTCAACCACTCTAGTCAGTATACAGCTATACTTACAGGATTACCTCAACCACTCTAGTCAGTATACAGCTATACTTACAGGACAACAGGATTACATCAACCACTCTAGTCAGTATACAGCTATACTTACAGGATTACCTCAACCACTCTAGTCAGTATACAGCTATACTTACAGGATTACCTCAACCACTCTAGTCAGTATACAGCTATACTTACAGGACAGCAGGATTACCTCAACCACTCTAGTCAGTATACAGCTATACTTACAGGACAACAGGATTACCTCAACCACTCTAGTCAGTATACAGCTATACTTACAGGATTACCTCAACCACTCTAGTCAGTATACAGCTATACTTACAGGACAGCAGGATTACATCAACCACTCTAGTCAGTATACAGCTATACTTACAGGGCAGCAGGATTACCTCAACCACTCTAGTCAGTATACAGCTATACTTACAGGACAACAGGATTACCTCAACCACTCTAGTTAGTATACAGCTATACTTACAGGACAACAGGATTACCTCAACCACTCTAGTCAGTATACAGCTATACGACAACAGGATTACCTCAACCACTCTAGTCAGTATACAGCTATACTTACAGGATCAACCACTCTAGTCAGTATACAGCTATACTTACAGGATTACCTCAACCACTCTAGTCAGTATACAGCTATACTTACAGGATCACCTCAACCACTCTAGTCAGTATACAGCTATACTTAAAGGACAACAGGATTACATCAA
>NW_024059501.1:0-34865 GCF_016432855.1 Salvelinus namaycush | reverse complement strand
AGGCTGACAGTAGACAGGCTGGCCAGTAGACATGCTGCCAGTAGACATGCTGACAGGCTGACAGTAGACAGGCTGACAGTAGACAGGCTGACAGTAGACAGGCTGACAGTATCAGCTGACAGTAGACAGGCTGCCAGTAGACATGCTGCCAGTAGACATGCTGACAGGCTGACAGTAGACTGGCTGACAGTAGACAGTCTGACAGTAGACAGGCTGACAGTAGACAGGCTGACAGTAGACAGGCTGACAGTAGACAGGCTGACAGTAGACAGGCTGACAGTAGACAGTAGACAGGCTGACAGTAGACAGGCTGACAGTAGACAGTCTGACAGTAGACAGGCTGACAGTAGACAGGCTGACAGTAGACTGGCTGACAGTAGACTGGCTGACAGTAGACATGCTGACAGTAGACAGGCTGACAGTAGACATGCTGACAGTAGACAGGCTGATAGTAGACAGGCTGACAGTAGACAGGCTGACAGTAGACAGGCTGACAGTAGACAGGCTGCCAGTAGACAGGCTGACAGTAGACATGCTGACAGTAGACAGGCTGACAGGCTGACAGTAGACAGGCTGACAGTAGACAGGCTGACAGTAGACAGGCTGACAGTAGACAGTCTGGCAGTAGACAGGCTGACAGGCTGACAGTAGACAGGCTGCCAGTAGACAAGCTGACAGTAGACAGGCTGACAGGCTGACAGTAGACAGTAGACAGGCTGACAGTAGACATGCTGACAGTAGACAGGCTGACAGTAGACAGGCTGACAGTAGACAGTAGACAGGCTGACAGTAGACAGGCTGACAGTAAACAGGCTGACAGTAGACAGGCTGACAGTAGACAGGCTGACAGTAAACAGGCTGACAGTAGACAGGCTGACAGTAGACAGGCTGACAGTAGACAGGTTGACAGTAGACAGGTTGACAGTAGACAGGTTGACAGTAGACAGGCTGACAGTAGACAGGCTGACAGTAGACAGGCTGACAGTAGACATGCTGCCAGTAGACAGGCTGACATGCTGCCAGTAGACAGGCTGACAGTAGACAGGCTGGCAGTAGACAGGCTGACAGTAGACATGCTGACAGGCTGGCAGTAGACAGGTTGACAGTAGACAGGCTGACAGTAGACAGGCTGCCAGTAGACATGCTGCCAGTAGACATGCTGACAGGCTGACAGTAGACAGGCTGACAGTAGACAGGCTGACAGTAGACAGGCTGACAGTAGACAGGCTGACAGTAGACAGGCTGACAGTAGACATGCTGACAGGCTGACAGTAGACTGGCTGACAGTAGACAGTCTGACAGTAGACAGGCTGACAGTAGACAGGCTGACAGTAGACAGGCTGACAGTAGACAGGCTGACAGTAGACAGGCTGACAGTAGACAGTAGACAGGCTGACAGTAGACATGCTGACAGTAGACAGGCTGACAGTAGACAGTCTGACAGTAGACAGGCTGACAGTAGACAGGCTGACAGTAGACTGGCTGACAGTAGACATGCTGACAGTAGACAGGCTGACAGTAGACATGCTGACAGTAGACAGGCTGATAGTAGACAGGCTGACAGTAGACAGGCTGACAGTAGACAGGCTGACAGTAGACAGGCTGCCAGTAGACAGGCTGCCAGTAGACAGGCTGACAGTAGACATGCTGACAGTAGACATGCTGACAGTAGACAGGCTGACAGGCTGACAGTAGACAGGCTGACAGTAGACAGGCTGACAGTAGACAGGCTGACAGTAGACAGGCTGACAGTAGACAGTCTGGCAGTAGACAGGCTGACAGGCTGACAGTAGACAGGCTGCCAGTAGACAGGCTGCCAGTAGACAGGCTGACAGTAGACAAGCTGACAGTAGACAGGCTGACAGGCTGACAGTAGACAGTAGACAGGCTGACAGTAGACATGCTGACAGTAGACAGGCTGACAGTAGACAGGCTGACAGTAGACAGTAGACAGGCTGACAGTAGACTGGCTGACAGTAGACTGGCTGACAGTAGACAGGCTGACAGTAGACAGGCTGACAGTAGACAGGCTGACAGTAGACATGCTGACAGTAGACAGGCTGACAGTAGACAGGCTGACAGTAGACATGCTGACAGTAGACAGGCTGACAGTAGACAGGCTGACAGTAGACAGGCTGACAGTAGACAGTCTGGCAGTAGACAGGCTGACAGGCTGACAGTAGACAGGCTGCCAGTAGACAGGCTGACAGTAGACAGGCTGACAGTAGACAAGCTGACAGTAGACAGGCTGACAGGCTGACAGTAGACAGTAGACAGGTTGACAGTAGACATGCTGACAGTAGACAGGCTGACAGTAGACAGGCTGACAGTAGACAGTAGACAGGCTGACAGTAGACAGGCTGACAGTAAACAGGCTGACAGTAGACAGGCTGGCAGTAGACAGGCTGACAGTAGACAGGCTGACAGTAGACAGGCTGACAGTAGACAGGCTGCCAGTAGACATGCTGACAGTAGACATGCTGACAGTAGACCGGCTGACAGTAGACAGGCTGACAGTAGACAGGCTGACAGTAGACAGGCTGACAGGCTGACAGTAGACAGGCTGACAGTAGACAGTAGACAGGCTGACAGTAGACAGGCTGACAGTAGACATGCTGACAGGCTGACAGGCTGACAGTAGACAGGCTGACAGTAGACAGGCTGCCAGTAGACAGGCTGCCAGTAGACAGGCTGCCAGTAGACAGGCTGCCAGTAGACAGGCTGACAGGCTGACAGTAGACAGGCTGACAGTAGACAGGCTGACAGTAGACAGGCTGACAGGCTGACAGTAGACAGGCTGACAGTAGACAGGTTGACAGTAGACAGGTTGACAGTAGACAGGCTGACAGTAGACAGGCTGACAGTAGACAGGCTGACAGTAGACATGCTGCCAGTAGACAGGCTGACATGCTGCCAGTAGACAGGCTGACAGTAGACAGGCTGCCAGTAGACAGGCTGACAGTAGACATGCTGACAGGCTGGCAGTAGACAGGTTGACAGTAGACAGGCTGACAGTAGACAGGCTGCCAGTAGACATGCTGCCAGTAGACATGCTGACAGGCTGACAGTAGACAGGCTGACAGTAGACAGGCTGACAGTAGACAGGCTGACAGTAGACAGGCTGACAGTAGACAGGCTGCCAGTAGACATGCTGCCAGTAGACATGCTGACAGGCTGACAGTAGACTGGCTGACAGTAGACTGGCTGACAGTAGACAGGCTGACAGTAGACAGGCTGACAGTAGACAGGCTGACAGTAGACAGGCTGACAGTAGACAGGCTGACAGTAGACAGTAGACAGGCTGACAGTAGACATGCTGACAGTAGACAGTCTGACAGTAGACAGGCTGACAGGCTGCCAGTAGACAGGCTGCCAGTAGACAGGCTGCCAGTAGACAGGCTGACAGGCTGACAGTAGACAGGCTGACAGTAGACAGGCTGACAGTAGACAGGCTGACAGTAGACAGGTTGACAGTAGACAGGCTGACAGGCTGACAGTAGACAGGCTGACAGTAGACAGGCTGACAGTAGACAGGCTGACAGTAGACATGCTGCCAGTAGACAGGCTGACATGCTGCCAGTAGACAGGCTGACAGTAGACAGGCTGGCAGTAGACAGGCTGACAGTAGACATGCTGACAGGCTGGCAGTAGACAGGTTGACAGTAGACAGGCTGACAGTAGACAGGCTGACAGTAGACAGGCTGACAGTAGACAGGCTGACAGTAGACATGCTGATAGTAGACAGGCTGATAGTAGACAAGCTGACAGTAGACAGGCTGACAGGCTGACAGTAGACAGTAGACAGGCTGACAGTAGACATGCTGACAGTAGACAGGCTGACAGTAGACAGGCTGACAGTAGACAGTAGACAGGCTGACAGTAGACAGGCTGACAGTAAACAGGCTGACAGTAGACAGGCTGACAGTAGACAGGCTGACAGTAGACAGGCTGACAGTAGACAGGCTGCCAGTAGACAGGCTGCCAGTAGACATGCTGACAGTAGACATGCTGACAGTAGACCGGCTGACAGTAGACAGGCTGACAGTAGACAGGCTGACAGTAGACAGGCTGACAGGCTGACAGTAGACAGGCTGACAGTAGACAGTAGACAGGCTGACAGTAGACATGCTGACAGGCTGACAGGCTGACAGTAGACAGGCTGACAGTAGACAGGCTGACAGTAGACAGGCTGACAGGCTGCCAGTAGACAGGCTGCCAGTAGACAGGCTGCCAGTAGACAGGCTGACAGTAGACAGGCTGACAGGCTGACAGTAGACAGGCTGACAGTAGACAGGCTGACAGTAGACAGGCTGACAGGCTGACAGTAGACAGGCTGACAGTAGACAGGTTGACAGTAGACAGGTTGACAGTAGACAGGCTGACAGTAGACAGGCTGACAGTAGACAGGCTGACAGTAGACATGCTGCCAGTAGACAGGCTGACATGCTGCCAGTAGACAGGCTGACAGTAGACAGGCTGGCAGTAGACAGGCTGACAGTAGACATGCTGACAGGCTGGCAGTAGACAGGTTGACAGTAGACAGGCTGACAGTAGACAGGCTGCCAGTAGACATGCTGCCAGTAGACATGCTGACAGGCTGACAGTAGAAAGGCTGACAGTAGACAGGCTGACAGTAGACAGGCTGACAGTAGACAGGCTGACAGTAGACAGGCTGACAGTAGACAGGCTGCCAGTAGACATGCTGCCAGTAGACATGCTGACAGGCTGACAGTAGACAGGCTGACAGTAGACAGTCTGACAGTAGACAGGCTGACAGTAGACAGGCTGACAGTAGACAGGCTGACAGTAGACAGGCTGACAGTAGACAGTAGACAGGCTGACAGTAGACATGCTGACAGTAGACAGGCTGACAGTAGACAGTCTGACAGTAGACAGGCTGACAGTAGACAGGCTGACAGTAGACTGGCTGACAGTAGACATGCTGACAGTAGACAGGCTGACAGTAGACATGCTGACAGTAGACAGGCTGATAGTAGACAGGCTGACAGTAGACAGGCTGACAGTAGACAGGCTGACAGTAGACAGGCTGCCAGTAGACAGGCTGACAGTAGACATGCTGACAGTAGACATGCTGACAGTAGACAGGCTGACAGGCTGACAGTAGACAGGCTGACAGTAGACAGGCTGACAGTAGACAGGCTGACAGTAGACAGTCTGGCAGTAGACAGGCTGACAGGCTGACAGTAGACAGGCTGCCAGTAGACAGGCTGCCAGCAGACAGGCTGACAGTAGACAGGCTGACAGTAGACAAGCTGACAGTAGACAGGCTGACAGGCTGACAGTAGACAGTAGACAGGCTGACAGTAGACATGCTGACAGTAGACAGGCTGACAGTAGACAGGCTGACAGTAGACAGTAGACAGGCTGACAGTAGACAGGCTGACAGTAGACAGGCTGCCAGTAGACATGCTGACAGTAGACATGCTGACAGTAGACCGGCTGACAGTAGACAGGCTGACAGTAGACAGGCTGACAGTAGACAGGCTGACAGGCTGACAGTAGACAGGCTGACAGTAGACAGTAGACAGGCTGACAGTAGACAGGCTGACAGTAGACATGCTGACAGGCTGACAGGCTGACAGTAGACAGGCTGACAGTAGACAGGCTGACAGTAGACAGGCTGACAGGCTGCCAGTAGACAGGCTGCCAGTAGACAGGCTGCCAGTAGACAGGCTGACAGGCTGACAGTAGACAGGCTGACAGTAGACAGGCTGACAGTAGACAGGCTGACAGGCTGACAGTAGACAGGCTGACAGTAGACAGGTTGACAGTAGACAGGTTGACAGTAGACAGGCTGACAGTAGACAGGCTGACAGTAGACAGGCTGACAGTAGACATGCTGCCAGTAGACAGGCTGACATGCTGCCAGTAGACAGGCTGACAGTAGACAGGCTGGCAGTAGACAGGCTGACAGTAGACATGCTGACAGGCTGGCAGTAGACAGGTTGACAGTAGACAGGCTGACAGTAGACAGGCTGCCAGTAGACATGCTGCCAGTAGACATGCTGACAGGCTGACAGTAGACAGGCTGACAGTAGACAGGCTGACAGTAGACAGGCTGACAGTAGACAGGCTGACAGTAGACAGGCTGACAGTAGACAGGCTGACAGTAGACATGCTGCCAGTAGACATGCTGACAGTAGACTGGCTGACAGTAGACAGTCTGACAGTAGACAGGCTGACAGTAGACAGGCTGACAGTAGACAGGCTGACAGTAGACAGGCTGACAGTAGACAGGCTGACAGTAGACAGTAGACAGGCTGACAGTAGACATGCTGACAGTAGACAGGCTGACAGTAGACAGTCTGACAGTAGACAGGCTGACAGTAGACAGGCTGACAGTAGACTGGCTGACAGTAGACATGCTGACAGTAGACAGGCTGACAGTAGACATGCTGACAGTAGAGAGGCTGATAGTAGACAGGCTGACAGTAGACAGGCTGACAGTAGACAGGCTGACAGTAGACAGGCTGCCAGTAGACAGGCTGCCAGTAGACAGGCTGACAGTAGACATGCTGACAGTAGACATGCTGACAGTAGACAGGCTGACAGGCTGACAGTAGACAGGCTGACAGTAGACAGGCTGACAGTAGACAGGCTGACAGTAGACAGGCTGACAGTAGACAGTCTGGCAGTAGACAGGCTGACAGGCTGACAGTAGACAGGCTGCCAGTAGACAGGCTGACAGTAGACAGGCTGACAGTAGACAAGCTGACAGTAGACAGGCTGACAGGCTGACAGTAGACAGTAGACAGGCTGACAGTAGACATGCTGACAGTAGACAGGCTGACAGTAGACAGGCTGACAGTAGACAGTAGACAGGCTGACAGTAGACTGGCTGACAGTAGACTGGCTGACAGTAGACAGGCTGACAGTAGACAGGCTGACAGTAGACAGGCTGACAGTAGACATGCTGACAGTAGACAGGCTGACAGTAGACAGGCTGACAGTAGACATGCTGACAGTAGACAGGCTGACAGTAGACAGGCTGACAGTAGACAGTCTGGCAGTAGACAGGCTGACAGGCTGACAGTAGACAGGCTGCCAGTAGACAGGCTGACAGTAGACAGGCTGACAGTAGACAAGCTGACAGTAGACAGGCTGACAGGCTGACAGTAGACAGTAGACAGGTTGACAGTAGACATGCTGACAGTAGACAGGCTGACAGTAGACAGGCTGACAGTAGACAGGCTGACAGTAGACAGTAGACAGGCTGACAGTAGACATGCTGACAGTAGACAGTCTGACAGTAGACAGGCTGACAGGCTGCCAGTAGACAGGCTGCCAGTAGACAGGCTGCCAGTAGACAGGCTGACAGGCTGACAGTAGACAGGCTGACAGTAGACAGGCTGACAGTAGACAGGTTGACAGTAGACAGGCTGACAGGCTGACAGTAGACAGGCTGACAGTAGACAGGCTGACAGTAGACAGGCTGACAGTAGACATGCTGCCAGTAGACAGGCTGACATGCTGCCAGTAGACAGGCTGACAGTAGACAGGCTGGCAGTAGACAGGCTGACAGTAGACATGCTGACAGGCTGGCAGTAGACAGGTTGACAGTAGACAGGCTGACAGTAGACAGGCTGACAGTAGACAGGCTGCCAGTAGACATGCTGCCAGTAGACATGCTGACAGGCTGCCAGTAGACAGGCTGACAGTAGACAGGCTGACAGTAGACAGGCTGCCAGTAGACAGGCTGCCAGTAGAAAGGCTGCCAGTAGACAGGCTGCCAGTAGACAGGCTGCCAGTAGACAGGCTGCCAGTAGACAGGCTGACAGTAGACAGGCTGACAGTAGACATGCTGACAGTAGACATGCTGACAGGCTGACAGTAGACTGGCTGACAGTAGACAGGCTGCCAGTAGACAGGCTGCCAGTAGACAGGCTGCCAGTAGACAGGCTGCCAGTAGACAGGCTGACAGGCTGACAGTAGACAGGCTGACAGTAGACAGGCTGACAGTAGACAGGCTGACAGTAGACAGGCTGACAGTAGACAGGCTGCCAGTAGACAGGCTGACAGTAGACAGGCTGACAGGCTGCCAGTAGACAGGCTGCCAGTAGACAGTAGACAGGCTGCCAGTAGACAGGCTGACAGTAGACAGGCTGACATGCTGCCAGTAGACAGGCTGCCAGTAGACAGGCTGCCAGTAGACAGGCTGACAGTAGACAGGCTGCCAGTAGACAGGCTGCCAGTAGACAGGCTGACAGTAGACAGTAGACAGGCTGCCAGTAGACAGTAGACAGGCTGCCAGTAGACAGTAGATAGTAGACAGGCTGCCAGTAGACAGTAGACAGGCTGACAGTAGACAGGCTGCCAGTAGACAGTAGACAGTAGACAGCCTGACAGTAGACAGTAGATAGTAGACAGGCTGCCAGTAGACAGTAGACAGTAGACAGGCTGCCAGTAGACAGTAGATAGTAGACAGGCGGCCAGTAGACAGTAGACAGGCTGACAGTAGACAGGCTGCCAGTAGACAGTAGACAGTAGACAGGCTGACAGTAGACAGGCTGACAGTAGACAGGCTGACAGTAGACAGTAGACAGGCTGACAGTAGACAGGCTGACAGTAGACAGGCTGCCAGTAGACATGCTGACAGGCTGACAGTAGACTGGCTGACAGTAGACAGGCTGCCAGTAGACAGGCTGACAGTAGACAGGCTGACAGGCTGACAGTAGACAGGCTGACAGTAGACAGGCTGCCAGTAGACATGCTGACAGGCTGACAGTAGACTGGCTGACAGTAGACTGGCTGACAGTAGACTGGCTGACAGTAGACAGGCTGCCAGTAGACAGGCTGACAGTAGACAGGCTGCCAGTAGACAGGCTGACAGTAGACAGGCTGCCAGTAGACAGGCTGCCAGTAGACAGGCTGACAGTAGACAGGCTGACAGTAGACAGTAGACAGGCTGCCAGTAGACAGGCTGACAGTAGACAGGCTGACATGCTGCCAGTAGACAGGCTGCCAGTAGACAGGCTGCCAGTAGACAGGCTGCCAGTAGACAGGCTGCCAGTAGACAGGCTGACAGTAGACAGGCTGCCAGTAGACAGGCTGACAGTAGACAGGCTGACAGTAGACAGGCTGCCAGTAGACAGTAGACAGGCTGCCAGTAGACAGTAGACAGGCTGACAGTAGACAGGTTGACAGTAGACAGGCTGCCAGTAGACAGTAGATAGTAGACAGGCTGCCAGTAGACAGTAGACAGGCTGACAGTAGACAGGCTGCCAGTAGACAGTAGACAGTAGACAGGCTGCCAGTAGACAGTAGACAGGCTGCCAGTAGACAGGCTGACAGTCTAAACCAAGACAAAGCAGGGTAGTACTGTGATCGTCTAGCTGTGTGGAGAACAAGGTACTTTCTGTATCCGGGAGTCTGGGACCTTTTGAATTGTTAGACTAGTTCTGTAATATTATATATGTTAAATTATATTTTCTATGTTCTATTCTCTGTCGGTTCAGTCAGATGAAGAAGAGGCTAGCCTCGGCAGTCGGATACAAACGGCCAATCAGCCAGTACGCACGGGTCGCCTTAGCGATGGGAGCCCACTCCAGATACCGGGTAGGAGAGTGTGATGAATGAATGTGGTCAGTCGTTGTATAACCTCTTCCCCAGGCACAGCACACCTGGGATATCAACCATTCAAAGTTGTCCCAAACCAAATCTACACGTCGAGGGCAAACTCTTAGGTCGTAAACGCTTGTGGGATGTCTTGGCTCCTCGTCCAATGAGACAGGGTCTGCTGGTCCAGTGAGACAGGGTCTCCTCGTCCAATGAGACAGGGTCTGCTGGTCCAGTGAGACAGGGTCTGCTGGTCCAGTGAGACAGGGTGTGCTGGTCCAGTGAGACAGGGTCTCCTCGTCCAATGAGACAGGGTCTGCTGGTCCAGTGAGACAGGGTTTGCTGGTCCAGTGAGACAGGGTCTCCTCGTCCAGTGAGACAGGGTCTGCTGGTCCAGTGAGACAGGGTGTGCTGGTCCAGTGAGACAGGGTCTCCTCGTCCAGTGAGACAGGGTCTGCTGGTCCAGTGAGACAGGGTCTGCTGGTCCAGTGAGACAGGGTTTGCTGGTCCAGTGAGACAGGGTCTCCTCGTCCAGTGAGACAGGGTCTCCTCGTCCAGTGAGACAGGGTCTGGTGGTCCAGTGAGACAGGGTGTGCTGGTCCAGTGAGACAGGGTCTCCTCGTCCAGTGAGACAGGGTCTCCTCGTCCAGTGAGACAGGGTCTGCTGGTCCAGTGAGACAGGGTGTGCTGGTCCAGTGAGACAGGGTCTCCTCGTCCAGTGAGACAGGGTCTCCTCGTCCAGTGAGACAGGGTCTGCTGGTCCAGTGAGACAGGGTCTCCTCGTCCAGTGAGACAGGGTCTGCTGGTCCAGTGAGACAGGGTCTCCTCGTCCAGTGAGACAGGGTCTGCTCGTCCAGTGAGACAGGGTCTGCTGGTCCAGTGAGACAGGGTCTCCTCGTCCAGTGAGACAGGGTCTGCTCGTCCAGTGAGACAGGGTCTCCTCGTCCAGTGAGACAGGGTCTCCTCGTCCAGTGAGACAGGGTCTGCTCGTCCAGTGAGACAGGGTCTCCTGGTCCAGTGAGACAGGGTCTGCTCGTCCAGTGAGACAGGGTCTCCTGGTCCAGTGAGACAGGGTCTGCTGGTCCAGTGAGACAGGGTCTGCTCGTCCAGTGAGACAGGGTTTGCTGGTCCAGTGAGACAGGGTCTGCTGGTCCAGTGAGACAGGGTGTGCTGGTCCAGTGAGACAAGGTCTCCTGGTCCAGTGAGACAGGGTTTGCTGGTCCAGTGAGACAGGGTCTGCTGGTCCAGTGAGACAGGGTTTGCTGGTCCAGTGAGACAGGGTCTCCTCGTCCAGTGAGACAGGGTCTGCTGGTCCAGTGAGACAGGGTCTCCTGGTCCAGTGAGACAGGGTCTGCTGGTCCAGTGAGACAGGGTCTGCTGGTCCAGTGAGACAGGGTCTGCTGTCCAGTGAGACAGGGTCTGCTGGTCCAGTGAGACAGGGTCTGCTGGTCCAGTGAGACAGGGTCTGCTGGTCCAGTGAGACAGGGTCTGCTGGTCCAGTGAGACAGGGTCTCCTGGTCCAGTGAGACAGGGTCTCCTGGTCCAGTGAGACAGGGTCTCCTGGTCCAGTGAGACAGGGTCTCCTGGTCCAGTGAGACAGGGTCTCCTGGTCCAGTGAGACAGGGTCTGCTGATTTAAACTATTAGATCGGTCAGATCTGCCTTTATCGTGTAGTGTGGTTGTGTTACGAGCCGATCCAGGTGACTGACCAATAGAAACACGGCTGACACTGAGTATAATACCGTTATTGTGTTTACATGCTGTGGCAGAATAACGATTTCCCTAATAATCTTGAAGATTAGAACACGTCTGTAGTTGACCTCTACGTCGGCTGATGTGTCCTTGCAAACAGAACTGAAACAATCTAGCCAGGTTGATAGGAAGATTTTAATTTGGTAACATGGCACAACGTGACGTGATAATGGTAAAGTACTGGATCTGATGTACAGTGTGGGCGTGACCATACAATTCTATGGAAGTGACCTACTGAGTAAAGTATTTGTCATCATTTAATGTTGGCGAATCACACGACTTGCGAGGTGTTTTGTAGGAGATGATTGGTTGGTAGATTAAGCCGATGTGAGTTTTTTTCTCGTCTTTCTGCATTGACTAATGAAGGCCCAGTTCAACGTTTTGGCTCTTAGCACAGCTGAAGTGTCTGGGAAGGAGATTATCAGGTATACCTACCCTGACCCCTGACCCTTGTTAGCCGTGCTAAAACCTGCTACTGTACAGCTAAAATGACCTGACTGCTCTGTTTCCTCGTGTGTGTGTGTGTGTGTGTGTGTGTGTGTGTGTGTGTGTGTGTGTGTGTGTGTGTGTGTGTGTGTGTGTGTGTGTGTGTGTGTGTGTATGTGTGTGTGTGTGTATGTGTGTATGTGTGTATGTGTGGTGTGTGGTGTGTAGGCTGAGAACATCATGTTCTTGGAGCTGGACATGAGTCCTCCCACCACAGTCTCATTGGACCACTGGCCCTCAGAGGTGGGGCCTGACTGTAGCTCCTCTCCCACAGACAGCGCCCTCTACAGGGAGAGAGCCACACGCGTCCGCAAGTCACGCTCCTGGTGAGACACACATCATAGACAATGATAGAGGCCTCTAGTGGCCAACAGGCCATATTAGCATGGGCAGCGCCATTTTAATGTAGTCAACTGGGTGGGACTTCCAACTCCATTGGCTGATCCCTCCTGATGTCATCAGGTCATCAGGAGGGATCAGCCAGTCATGAAGAAGACATTTGACTACTTCAAAATGATCACAGATACTATGATGCCTCACACAGTCTGCTGTCTGGCGTGTTCTCCTATTGGCTGTCTCTATTCTCACCTCTTCACCTGCTCCTCTGCTATATGTCATATCCTGTCCCTGTGTGATGCCATATCCTGTCCCTGTGTGATATCATATTCTGTCCCTGTGTGTGATGTCATATCTTCCTGTTCCAGGTGTCAGGCCCCACGAGCCATCACTTCCTCCTCCTCCACGGTTTCCCTGGCAACCCATTCTACAGCCACACCCAGTACTGCCCAGTGAATACCGGCCTCTCCTTACCTACCCCTCTACTCTCTCTCTCTCCTCTCTCTCTCTGGTCTACTCTTTACAGCAGCCTGCTAACTCCTCCCCTTTCCTCTCCTCCGCTCTCAGGAGTGGGAAACCACTCAACAGTCTTTGCCTCTGCTGCCTCATGATTGGTTGATCACTGCCGTGGGAGGAGCCAAAGCCTGATTGACAGAAGCAGATCTACTGCCTCAAGGACTCCACTACCCAGACTACCCTGGGGGAGTGAAGGAGAAACTATCCATCATACTCTCCTCATTCCTGTGTGTGTGTGTGTGTGTGTGGCAGCCCAGGGTAGTCAGAGGTGAAACTCCCAATAAATTAAGACAGCTGGAGACTGATTTGTGGTGCTCAAAACAAGGTAGTTATTTAATAGAGGTTAGGGGAAAGGAGAGGTGAGAAATTCATCCCTCTGCCTGTCTGCCCAACCGCCCGCGTGGACTAGACGTACCCTCTGCCTGTCTGCCGAACCGCCCGTGTGGACTAGACGTACCCTCTGCCTGTCTGCCCAACCGCCCGCGTGGGCTAGACGTACCCTCTGCCTGTCTGCCCAACCGCCCGCGTGGGCTAGACGTACCCTCTGCCTGTCTGCCCGCATGGGCTAGACGTACCCTCTGCCTGTCTGCCCAACCGCCCGTGTGGACTAGACGTACCCTCTGCCTGTCTGCCGAACCGCCCGTGTGGACTAGACGTACCCTCTGCCTGTCTGCCCAACCGCCCGCGTGGGCTAGACGTACCCTCTGCCTGTCTGCCCAACCGCCCGCGTGGGCTAGACGTACCCTCTGCCTGTCTGCCCAACCGCCCGTGTGGGCTAGACGTACCCTCTGCCTGTCTGCCCAACCGCCCGCGTGGACTAGACGTACCCTCTGCCTGTCTGCCCAACCGCCCGCGTGGACTAGACGTACCCTCTGCCTGTCTGCCCAACCGCCCGCGTGGACTAGGCGTACCCTCTGCCTGTCTGCCGAACCGCCCGTGTGGACTAGACGTACCCTCTGCCTGTCTGCCCAACCGCCCGCGTGGGCTAGACGTACCCTCTGCCTGTCTGCCCAACCGCCCGCGTGGGCTAGACGTACCCTCTGCCTGTCTGCCCAACCGCCCGCGTGGGCTAGACGTACCCTCTGCCTGTCTGCCCAACCGCCCGCGTGGACTAGACGTACCCTCTGCCTGTCTGCCCAACCGCCCGCGTGGACTAGACGTACCCTCTGCCTGTCTGCCGAACCGCCCGTGTGGACTAGACGTACCCTCTGCCTGTCTGCCCAACCGCCCGCGTGGGCTAGACGTACCCTCTGCCTGTCTGCCCAACCGCCCGCGTGGGCTAGACGTACCCTCTGCCTGTCTGCCCAACCGCCCGCGTGGACTAGACGTACCCTCTGCCTGTCTGCCGAACCGCCCGTGTGGACTAGACGTACCCTCTGCCTGTCTGCCCAACCGCCCGCGTGGGCTAGACGTACCCTCTGCCTGTCTGCCCAACCGCCCGCGTGGACTAGGCGTACCCTCTGCCCGTCTGCCCAACCGCCCGCGTGGGCTAGACGTACCCTCTGCCTGTCTGCCCAACCGCCCGCGTGGGCTAGACGTACCCTCTGCCTGTCTGCCCAACCGCCCGCGTGGGCTAGACGTACCCTCTGCCCGTCTGCCCAACCGCCCGCGTGGACTAGACGTACCCTCTGCCTGTCTGCCCAACCGCCCGCGTGGGCTAGACGTACCCTCTGCCTGTCTGCCGAACCGCCCGCGTGGACTAGGCGTACCCTCTGCCTCAGCAGAACTAGAGTTTTATAGATGGGGTGGCCAGGGGGTGGTTAAGGCTACTTCAGGGGCTCCATAGACCATGACAGACAATGAGTGTGTAACCCTAACCTGACATCGAAGGAGCATGAATGAATCCTATGATTGCTGATTAGAGGTAGAAGTGATGATTCACTGAACCCGGAGTTCTTCAGATAGTGAGGTCCAAAAGGGTTACTTCACTAGAATTATTTTAAATAATATGAATAGTCAGAGTCTCTACCTCAGAACTGCGGCTCAATTTCTCTCTCACACACACACACACACACACACACACACACACACACACACACACACACACACACACACACACACACACACACACACACACACACACACACCACACACACCACACACACCACACACCACACACACACACACACACACACACACACACACACCACACACACACACACACCACACACACACACACACACACACACACACCACACACACACACACACACACACACACACACACACACACCACACACACACACACACCACACACACACACACACACACACACACACACCACACACACACACACACACACACACACTGTACTCACATACTGGAGAGTCTTGGGTCACTCTGTTATCATGAATTTATAATCTGGGTCTATAAGTGTTGAACATCCTAAATATTTTCAGGAAATAAAGCTCAAGCACCAAGGAGATGAGATAGCATTTGTGTGTTACATAGATTGTATAGTTTATTTACAAAAATGTAAATTTACAACAACAAAAAAACTATTTGCAATTTGACATTTATTTTTTATTTCACCTTTATTTAACCAGGTAGGCCAGCTGAGAACAAGTTATCATTTACAAATACGACCTGGCCAAGATAAAGCAAAGCAGTTCGACACATACAACAACACAGAGTTACACATGGAAGTAAAACAAACATACAGTCAATAATACAGTAGAAAAATAAGTCTATATACAATGTGAGCAAATGAGGTGAGATAAGGGAGGTAAAGGCAAAAAAAGGCCATGGTGGCAAAGTAAATACAATATAGCAAGTAAGACACTGGAATGGTAGATTTGCAGTGGAAGAATGTGCAAAGTAGAGATAGAAATAATGGGGTGCAAAGGAGCTAAATAAATAAATACAGTAGGGGGAGAGGTAGTTGTTTGGGCTAAATTATAGATGGGCTTTGTACAGGTGCAGTAATCTGTGAGCTGCTCTGACAGCTGGTGCTTAAAGTTAGTGAGGGAGATATGAGTCTCCAGTTTCAGAGATTTTTGCAGTTCGTTCCAGTCATTGGCAGCAGAGAACTGGAAGGAAAGACGACCAAAGTAGGAATTGGCTTTGGGGGTGACCAGTGAAATATACCTGCTGGAGCGCGTGCTACGGGGTGGGTGCTGCTATGGTGACCAGTGAGCTGAGATTGGTGACGAGTATGAAGCGAGGGCCAACCAACGAGAGCGTACAGGTCGCAGTGGTGGGTAGTATATGGGGCTTTGGTGACAAAACGGATGGCACTGTGATAGACTGCATCCAATTTGCTGAGTAGAGTGTTGGAGGCTATTTTTTTAAATGACATCACCGAAGTCAAGGATCGGTAGGATAGTCAGTTTTACGAGGATATGTTTGGCAGCATGAGTGAAGGAGGCTTTGTTGCGAAATAGGAAGCAGATTCTAGATTTAATTTTGGATTGGAGATGCTTAATGTGAGTCTGGAAGGAGAGTTTACAGTCTAACCAGACACCTAGGTATTTGTAGTTGTCCACATATTCTAAGTCAGAACCGTCCAGAGTAGTGATGCTAATCGGGTAGGCGGGTGCAGGCAGTGATCGGTTGAAGAGCATGCATTTAGTTTAACTTGCGTTTAAGAGCAGTTGGAGGCGACGGAAGGAGAGTTGTATGGCATTGAAGCTCGTCAATGATCAAGCAGAAATGGACTTAATTTTGGTGCCCATCAATATTACAAACTTACAGTATCATATTTATGCTCATATATATTAAGTTAACTAATAGCAAATAAAAGTTTTGGAATTGGCCTAATCAAGACCAAATTAAATCTGTGTGACATGATACCCTTTGGATTGATCATGTTAGAATGTCAGTGTATTAGCTAGTACACAGTGCAGGTGTTAATCATGACCAGAGGGACCGCCTAAGTGCCAAATTATCCCTGGTAGATTTAAAACCAGAGGGACCGCCTAAGTGCCAAATTATCCCTGGTAGATTTAAAACCAGAGGGACCGCCTAAGTGCCAAATTATCCCTGGTAGATTTAAAACCAGAGGGACCGCCTAAGTGCCAAATTATCCCTGGTAGATTTAAAACCAGAGGGACCGCCTAAGTGCCAAATTATCCCTGGTAGATTTAAAACAGCATAATTCTGCGGTTCTGGTGAGAACTGGCTAAATGTTTCACAAACTCATCCATGTTGAGGGAGCGGGCCCTCCTTGACTCAACAATGAGAATTCTGAGGTGACTTAACCTGTCGTACATCCGTAAGTCTCCGTAGTTCCCCGGGCTGCTGCTGTGGATACAGCCAGAGTACGAGCCTGAGTACGAGCCTGAGTACGAGCCTGAGTACGAGCCTGAGTACGAGCCAGAGTACGAGCCAGAGTACGAGCCTGAGTACGAGCCAGAGTACGAGCCAGAGTACGAGCCAGAGTACGAGCCAGAGTACGAGCCAGAGTACGAGCCAGAGTACGAGCCAGAGTACGAGCCAGAGTACGAGTAATAAAGCTTCTGCAGGAGGCACTGATTTTACAGCATCGACAAGAACCAAATTCAAACAATTTACATAAAATGTAAATCT
Source organism: Salvelinus namaycush (assembly GCF_016432855.1). Classification (NCBI taxonomy): domain Eukaryota; kingdom Metazoa; phylum Chordata; class Actinopteri; order Salmoniformes; family Salmonidae; genus Salvelinus; species Salvelinus namaycush. The sequence goes on along the minus strand of NW_024059501.1, from coordinate 17,673 downwards.
TGCACTGTTTTTAATCCGTACAGACACACCAGAATGACGGATGCACCGTCATAGCCTTGCCCCACAAGATTATTTCTGTAGACCAGACCATGTTTTTCAAGGCAATCAATTATCATTTCTGTGAGACCTTCTATTGTATTATTGACTGTACGTTTGTTTATTCCATGTGTAACTCTGTGTTGTTGTTTGTGTCGCACTGCTTTGCTTTATCTTGGCCAGGTGGCAGTTGTAAGTGAGAACTTGTTCTCAACTGGCCTACCTGGTTAAATAAAGGTGAAATAAAAAGCTTTCAGCTGCCTGAAAGTGTAAACAAGGGTACGTCTATTTTACAGTTTTCTTGTTGTGAGAGTCATCAGACTCTCTATGACCTCTGAGCTGTATTGTGAGAGGCAGTTAATAGGAGCACATCTGTAATTGTTTTAATGTAAGTACAGTTTTCCTCCCACTTTTTCCGGTCCTCATTTATGACATCTAACATTGATGAGTTGCTGTCCATAGCCCCTTTATGCTGATTCCAAGCAGACACTGATATGATGCTCTGCCTTCGAACGGAGCTTAAACCCAGAATCTTTAAACAGCGCCTTTTTCCACTGACAGGAACCTGACTGTGATGTGAAGGCAGATTCAGGTGTATTGGGCAGAGAAAAATGTCTACAAGTCCAATCTTGACTTACAGAATATTCAAGCCATGAATTGTCCTTTATACCAGGAGCTGTTGAAAGCCCTTTTCCTAGTACCATGCTGCATTCTGGGAAATGTTTTCTAACACGGCTGTACAGGACCCTCTGCTCTGGATCTTGAAATGTCTGAAATACACGTTAAATAATGTGTCATATCTCTATGGAAATGGTTAATTAAGGGATCCACAAGATTAGACACTAACAGCTGCTAACTGAAATGTGTAGTTTAAAGTATAGGACTGGCTTACAATTGGGACCTTTTGGAACTGAAATCTGATATCTCCATTTCTTTTCATGTTTAATTGACCCTGTGCAATAATAAGACAGTCTATGGTTACATCTAAGCATCCAATTACCCACATTTTAGTCCAATCTTAATTAAATCCCCATTATCATAACTGTTCAAATCAACTACCAGTCTAAGTTACGAGGTAGATCATGGCCCTACTCTGCAGTAACTTAGCTAGCCTTCATTTCTTACAGCTTTATGGTAGCAAGCTATCTGCAAAATGTGGTCATCTTTTGAGTAACTTTAACAGATTGATAATAACAATTGTTTATTTTGAGCTCAAGTACGAAAATCTAACTCAATCAAATCAACCAAATGTATTTATAAAGCCCTTCTTATATCAGCTGATGTCTCAGAGTGCTGTACAGAAACCCAGCCTAAAACCCCAAACAGCAAGCAATGCAGGTGTAGAAGCATTAACTGAGTTAATGGATTTCAAATTGCTGAATGTTAACTTGCTGAACACTGACAGCTGTAACCTACTAGTTACCCCATTAGCGAAACATTACAACACTGCACTGTAATGTGTGTATTACTAGCACAGATAAACATCATATATTGTAACTTACAACACTGTAATGTGTGTATTACTAGCACAGATAAACATCATATACTGTAACTTACAACACTGTAATGTGTGTATTACTAGCACAGATAAACATCATATACTGTAACTTACAACACTGTAATGTGTGTGTTACTAGCACAGATAAACATCATATACTGTAACTTACAACACTGTAATGTGTGTGTTACTAGCACAGATAAACATCATATACTGTAACTTACAACACTGTAATGTGTGTATTACTAGCACAGATAAACATCATGTTAGACTAAAGGAACTGATCTCTCTTCTCTGATTAACTGATAATGGAGCCAAAGGTCTAATGTTTAACTTACACAGCGACTCAACTTCCGTAAAAGTTGTCCAGGAAACCTAAACTCGATGCTAAACCTTAAAACTTACTTCAAATATGATGCTTTCACCAATCGCGAAAAGAGCTGGTGGAGCTGTGGAAATATTCTCTCTTCTTCTTCTTGTTCTTCTGTATCTCACAACCAACGTTAATATTCTCTCTTCCTCGTCCTCGATCTGAAAAATGCGCCACCGAACGTCAAAATATATACAACAAGAGGTGAAATGAGATGTCAATCAGCATCAAACTGCCAGTAGCGAATTACATTTTGGGGTGGCACCCGGGGTGGCCAATCAGATGTCAGGGGTGTCCTGTGCCACCCCGGACACCTCTCTGGCTCCGCCCCTGCTCTGCCTGCCTGTCCAACCGCCCGCATGGTTGCACCTCTACTTATACCCATTTGGGGTAACGAGGGACAGGTGGGACCAATTCCATGTGCCGATTGGTTGCAGCACCTGGGGTGGGTAGTATTGGTGTTGAATCACCAGCCCCTGTTGGCGCCTGTAGAGCTGTCCATGGTTCTGACTCACCTGGTCCTCTCTAGCCCTGTAGAGCTGACTCACCTTGTCCTCTCTAGCCCTGTAGAGTTGTCCATGGGGCTGACTCACCTGGTCCTCTCTAGCCCTGTAGAGCTGACTCACCTTGTCCTCTCTAGCCCTGTAGAGCTGTCCATGGGGCTGACTCACCTTGTCCTCTCTAGCCCTGTAGAGCTGTCCATGGGGCTGACTCACCTTGTCCTCTCTAGCCCTGTAGAGCTGTCCATGGGGCTGACTCACCTTGTCCTCTCTAGCCCTGTAGAGCTGTCCATGGGGCTGACTCACCTGGTCCTCTCTAGCCCTGTAGAGTTGTCCATGGTGCTGACTCACCTTGTACTCTCCAGCCCTGTCCATGGTGCTGACTCACCTGGTCCTCTCTAGCCCTGTAGAGCTGACTCACCTTGTCCTCTCTAGCCCTGTAGAGCTGTCCATGGTGCTGACTCACCTGGTCCTCTCTAGCCCTCTAGAGCTGTCCATGGTGCTGACTCACCTGGTCCTCTCTAGCCCTGTAGAGTTGTCCATGGTGCTGACTCACCTGGTCCTCTCTAGCTTTGTAGAGTTGTCCATGGTGCTGACTCACCTTGTCTTCTCCAGCCCTGTCCATGGTGCTGACTCACCTGGTCCTCTCTAGCCCTGTAGAGCTGTCCATGGTGCTGACTCACCTGGTCCTCTCTAGCCCTGTAGAGTTGTCCATGGTGCTGACTCACCTGGTCCTCTCTAGCTTTGTAGAGTTGTCCATGGTGCTGACTCACCTTGTCCTCTCTAGCCCTGTAGAGCTGTCCATGGTGCTGACTCACCTTGTCCTCTCTAGCCCTGTAGAGCTGACTCACCTTGTCCTCTCTAGCCCTGTAGAGTTGTCCATGGTGCTGACTCACCTTGTCCTCTCTAGCCCTGTAGAGTTGTCCATGGTGCTGACTCACCTGGTCCTCTCTAGCCCTGTGGAGTTGTCCATGGTGCTGACTCACCTTGTCCTCTCTAGCCCTGTGGAGTTGTCCATGGTGCTGACTCACCTTGGCCTCTCTAGCCCTGTGGAGTTGTCCTCTGGAGCTGTCTTGCTCCTGCCTTTAGCTCCCTGCTGGCCCTCAGGTTGACACAGTGTGTTTGTGACCTAGAGCTCTCACCAACTACTGGCAAAACTGGTCAAATCAAGAACTGAATTAATCTACTTTAAGAAGAACATTGTAAATATTGTACTGTATGTATCACAATGGGTTTGTGTGTTTCAGGGGTCCGAGTGTTGTTTCGTTATGAGAGGATTTAAACACAGGAAGGAGGAGTTTAGAAGAAATAACAGTTCAGCAGGTCGTTCCCTAAAGAGGGCCGTTTGAGCCCTTTAAGTAGAAATAACAGTTCAGCAGGTCGTTCCCTAAAGAGGGCCGTTTGAGCCCTTTAAGTAGAAATAACAGTTCAGCAGGTCGTTCCCTAAAGAGGGCCGTTTGAGCCCTTTAAGTAGAAATAACAGTTCAGCAGGTCGTTCCCTAAAGAGGGCCGTTTGAGCCCTTTAAGTAGAAATAACAGTTCAGCAGGTCGTTCCCTAAAGAGGGCCGTTTGAGCCCTTTAAGTAGAAATAACAGTTCAGCAGGTCGTTCCCTAAAGAGGGCCGTTTGAGCCCTTTAAGTAGAAATAACAGTTCAGCAGGTCGTTCCCTAAAGAGGGCCGTTTGAGCCCTTTAAGTAGAAATAACAGTTCAGCAGGTCGTTCCCTAAAGAGGGCCGTTTGAGCCCTTTAAGTAGAAATAACAGTTCAGCAGGTCGTTCCCTAAAGAGGGCCGTTTGAGCCCTTTAAGTAGAAATAACAGTTCAGCAGGTCGTTCCCTAAAGAGGGCCGTTTGAGCCCTTTAAGTAGAAATAACAGTTCAGCAGGTCGTTCCCTAAAGAGGGCCGTTTGAGCCCTTTAAGTAGAAATAACAGTTCAGCAGGTCGTTCCCTAAAGAGGGCCGTTTGAGCCCTTTAAGTAGAAATAACAGTTCAGCAGGTCGTTCCCTAAAGAGGGCCGTTTGAGCCCTTTAAGTAGAAATAACAGTTCAGCAGGTCGTTCCCTAAAGAGGGCCGTTTGAGCCTTTTAAGTAGAAATAACAGTTCAGCAGGTCGTTCCCTAAAGAGGGCCGTTTGAGCCCTTTAAGTAGAAATCGTGCACCAAGATTGAATTTTCAAAGCCTGTTATATTAAATGAAGTGCCCTTTAATATACATTGAGTGTACAAAACATTAGGACCACCTTCCTAATATTGAGTTGCACCCCGTTTTGTCCTCAGAACAGCCTGAATTATTCAGAGCATGGACTCTACAAGGTGTCGAAAGTGTTCCACAGGGATGCTGGCTCATGTTGACTCCAATGCTTCCCACAGTTCTGTCAAGTTGGCTGGATGTCCTTTGGGTGGTGGACCATTCTATATACACAGGAAACTGTTGAGCGGGATCAATAAGGGATCATAGCTTTCACCTGGATTCACCTGGTCAGTCTGTCATGGAAAGAGCAGGTGTTCTTAATGTTTTGTACACAAGGGGATTTATGGCTGATTTAAGAGTACATTGTCAACACTGTTACTATAATAGGCTATAGTCACTATTTGATTTAACTCTTGAGATGGGAAAACTCGTTTTTTGTTAATGTAAATTGAATATGTGCTCTTTAAGACAGAATGTTCAAATTAGGTGAAATAAAATGTTTTTATTGACCAAGTTACACTTTCTGAAAAGGCACCGGATTGGTTGAACGACCCAAGGATCATTACAGACACACTGGTTAAGAGCCGGGGCAGGCAGACTAATCTATCACTGATAGAGCTTGGCAGACTGATCGTTTGCTGCTGCACTATAGATGGCTCAGACTCCAGCCATTTTTGTTGTGTCCATTTACTCTGGGTGAATCTGTCTGAAGGAAGCCTTCGTGCTCCTGGCTCAGCTCTGTGCAGTATTGCTACCTGTGTGTCGGGTTGGGGGGAGGGAGGGGGGATATGAAGAATCAGGAGGGATGCTGTCTGAGAAAGAAATGAGTCCTGTTTCCATGGTAACATGATGTGAGGAGGTGCTTCTGTTCTGAGCTCCGACTAAATAAAGATACTACAGACTCGGTCATCATGGACGGAGTGTCTGCGTGTCCTTCAGTGGCCCAGCCAGAGCCCGGACTTGAACCCCATCCAACATCTCTGGAGAGACCTGAAAATAGCTGTGCAGCGACGCTCCCCATCCAACCTGACAGAGCTTGAGGATCTGCAGAGAACAATGGGAGAAACTCCCCAAATACAGGTGTGCCAAGCTTGTAGCGTCGTACCCAAGAAGACTCGAGGCTGTAATCGTTGCCAAAGGTGCTTCAACAAAGTACTGAGTAAAGGGTCTGAATACTTATGTAAATGTGATATTTACGTTTTTTATTTTTAATACATTTGCAAAAATGTGTAAAAAACTTTTGCTTTGTCATTATGGGGTGTTGTAATGTCATTATGGGCTATTGTGTGTAGATTTGAGGGGGGGAAATCAATGTAATAAATGTTAGAATACGGGTGTAACGTAACAAAATGTGGAAAAAGTCAAGGGGTCTGAATACTTTCCGAATGCCCTGTAGGTTTGTGTGTGTGTGTATAGGTGTGTGCTTGAGTGTGTGTGTGGCTAGCTCATGTAGATGATTCAGTCTGTCTAATGTGATACAGGTCATGTTGGTGAATCAGCTGATCCAGCCCAGGTCAGTGACATACAGCCTCACAGGATGAACATCAGCGTTATAAGGTGATTGAAATTTAAAGGCAATGTTCTGCTGCCCTCCAGTGGCCCAATAGAGAACAACTCATTCTAACGTGTCCTGATGAACGCACCCCTCCAGTGGCCCAATAGAGAACAACTCATTCTAACTGTCCTGATGAACGCACCCCTCCAGTGGCCCAATAGAGAACAACTCATTCTAACTGTCCTGATGAACGCACCCCTCCAGTGGCCCAATAGAGAACAACTCATTCTAACGTGTCCTGATGAACGCACCCCTCCAGTGGCCCAATAGAGAACAACTCATTCTAACGTGTCCTGATGAACGCACCCCTCCAGTGGCCCAATAGAGAACAACTCATTCTAACGTGTCCTGATGAACACACCCCTCCAGTGGCCCAATAGAGAACAACTCATTCTAATGTGTCCTGATGAACGCACCCCTCCAGTGGCCCAATAAAGAACAACTCATTCTAACGTGTCCTGATGAACGCACCCCTCCAGTGGCCCAATAGAGAACAACTCATTCTAACGTGTCCTGATGAACGCACCCCTCCAGTGGCCCAATAGAGAACAACTCATTCTAACGTGTCCTGATGAACGCACCCCTCCAGTGGCCCAATAGAGAACAACTCATTCTAACGTGTCCTGATGAACGCACCCCTCCAGTGGCCCAATAGAGAACAACTCATTCTAACGTGTCCTGATGAACGCACCCCTCCAGTGGCCCAATAGAGAACAACTCATTCTAACGTGTCCTGATGAACGCACCCCTCCAGTGGCCCAATAGAGAACAACTCATTCTAACGTGTCCTGATGAACGCACCCCTCCAGTGGCCCAATAGAGAACAACTCATTCTAACGTGTCCTGATGAACGCACCCCTCCAGTGGCCCAATAGAGAACAACTCATTCTAACGTGTCCTGATGAACGCACCCCTCCAGTGGCCCAATAGAGAACAACTCATTCTAACGTGTCCTGATGAACACACCCCTCCAGTGGCCCAATAGAGAACAACTCATTCTAACGTGTCCTGATGAACGCACCCCTCCAGTGGCCCAATAGAGAACAACTCATTCTAACGTGTCCTGATGAACGCACCCCTCCAATGGCCCAATAGAGAACAACTCATTCTAACGTGTCCTGATGAACGCACCCCTCCAGTGGCCCAATAGAGAACAACTCATTCTAATGTGTCCTGATGAACGCACCCCTCCAGTGGCCCAATAAAGAACAACTCATTCTAACGTGTCCTGATGAACGCACCCCTCCAGTGGCCCAATAGAGAACAACTCATTCTAACGTGTCCTGATGAACGCACCCCTCCAGTGGCCCAATAGAGAACAACTCATTCTAACGTGTCCTGATGAACGCACCCCTCCAGTGGCCCAATAGAGAACAACTCATTCTAACGTGTCCTGATGAACGCACCCCTCCAGTGGCCCAATAGAGAACAACTCATTCTAACGTGTCCTGATGAACGCACCCCTCCAGTGGCCCAATAGAGAACAACTCATTCTAACGTGTCCTGATGAACGCACCCCTCCAGTGGCCCAATAGAGAACAACTCATTCTAACGTGTCCTGATGAACGCACCCCTCCAGTGGCCCAATAGAGAACAACTCATTCTAACGTGTCCTGATGAACGCACCCCTCCAGTGGCCCAATAGAGAACAACTCATTCTAACGTGTCCTGATGAACGCACCCCTCCAGTGGCCCAATAGAGAACAACTCATTCTAACGTGTCCTGATGAACGCACCCCTCCAGTGGCCCAATAGAGAACAACTCATTCTAACGTGTCCTGATGAACGCACCCCTCCAGTGGCCCAATAGAGAACAACTCATTCTAACGTGTCCTGATGAACGCACCCCTCCAGTGGCCCAATAGAGAACAACTCATTCTAACGTGTCCTGATGAACGCACCCCTCCAGTGGCCCAATAGAGAACAACTCATTCTAACGTGTCCTGATGAACGCACCCCTCCAGTGGCCCAATAGAGAACAACTCATTCTAACGTGTCCTGATGAACGCACCCCTCCAGGAGGGTTGATATTTATTGTTATTTAACTAGACAAGTCAGTTAAGAACAAATTCTTATGTACATTGATAGCCTACCAAAAGGCCTCCTGGGATTTAAAAACTCAATAAAATATAATATAAATATAGGACAAAACACATCACGACAAGAGAGACACAACTCTACATAAAGAGAGACCTAAGACAACAACATAGCAAGGCAGCAACACATGACAAAACAGCATGGTAGCAACACAACATGGCAACAACATGGTACAAACATTATTGGGCACAGACAACAGCACAAAGTGCAGTTTGAGTGTTTGTTGCGGATCGTTCCAGTCGCGAACTGAAACGACGAGCGATGCAGGGATGTGTGTTGCTTTGGGGACCTTTAACAGAATGTGACTGGCAGAACGGGTGTTATATGTGGAGGATGAGGGGTGCAGTAGATATCTCAGATAGGGGGGAGTGAGGCCTAACAGGGTTTTATAAATAAGCATCAACCAGTGGGTCTTGCGACGGGTATACAGAGATGACCAGTTTACAGAGAAGTATAGCGTGCAGTGATGTGTCCTATAAGGAGCATTGGTGGCAAATCTGATGGCCGAATGGTAAAGAACATCTAGCCGCTCGAGAGCACCTATCTGCTGCTGATATCTGCTGCTGCTGCCACCTAGTGGCCCAATGGAGAACAACTCCTAACATTACAGACTGTAGTGTAAAATCTGATTTATGATTTATCAAATTTGGGAGGCGCGATGCGGAGCTCGCTTTGGCCTCCAGAGGCTCCACAATTGTGTTCCATCCTCCTTAAGGAGCCTCCGGATCGCAAGCATGAATTGGCTTTAACAATGCTGAAGGCTCCTATAGCTTCGCATTGACATGATTGGTTGACGGTAGGTGGGGGCGGTACGCCCTGTATAAACACAAACTCACTTCCTTGACAACTTCCTTCAATGCCTTTCCTTCTGCAGAGGCCTGAGGCCACGTTGCATTAAATGCTGTAGGGCCAATACTGACTGCCGAATTACCATAAATCGGGCTTTTAATTTAACTACGCAGATGTAAGATTTGGAGTGTTGCGATGCCATTTTTCATCACAAAAGGGGCGGCTCATTTTAATAATATGCTCCGGCATTCGACATACTTTTGTACTACCTGAAAATATAGACATGTAGCATCATTCCTTCCACAGACGTTTGGCTGGATGTTGTGTCTTGGTTCATTGATCTGATCTATTCATCAAAGTAGCCTATTTTGCATTGATAACCACATGTAATCTAAGAAACTGTTCAAACAGTAAACCCAACAAGAATCCACCCAACAATGTATTTTGCTTAGAAGTATTAACTAGTGATGATTACAGGCTATTGTGAAACAGTTCAACTGTAGCCTGCTAGCTATGTGTCTTTCTCAGTTCAACTGTAGCCTGCTAGCTATGTGTCTTTCTCAGTTCAACTGTAGCCTGCTAGCTATGTGTCTTTCTCCAGCTATGCCTGGGTGACATACAGTATCTAGACTATGTGTCTTTCTCCATGACCAAAACATGACTTTCTATTTTTAGTTTATTTGGGAATTAAAGCTGCAATATGTCACTTTTTTGGGTGACCTGACCAAATTAACTTTGACAAATCTACAACTCACATTCTTTCTCGTTGAAAGCAAATCCAAGAAGTTGTATATCTGTTCTATGTTCGCTATTTCTTTGCTTCCTGTTCTTTAGTTTCGTTTTTGTGTCTTTTACTTTCGGTTGTGTACACCAGCTTCAAACAGCTAAAAAATACTATATTTATGGTTATGGAAAATATATTTCACAGCGGTTTAGATGGTACAATGATTAAAATCAAAGTTTATTTGTCACGTGCGCCGAATACAACAGTGAAATGCTTACTTACAGGCTCTAACCAATAGTGCAAAAAAGGTATTAGGTGAACAATAGGTAAGTAAAGAAATAAAACAACAGTAAAAAGACAGGCTATAAAAGTAGTGAGGCTATAAAAGTAGCGAGGCTATATACAGTAATGAGGCTATATACAGTAGTGAGGCTATAAAAGTAGCGAGGCTATATACAGTAATGAGGCTATATACAGTAGTGAGGCTATAAAAGTAGCGAGGCTATATACAGTAATGAGGCTATATACAGTAGTGAGGCTATAAAAGTAGCGAGGCTATATACAGTAATGAGGCTATATACAGTAGTGAGGCTATAAAAGTAGCGAGGCTATATACAGTAGCGAGGCTATATACAGTAGTGAGGCTATAAAAGTAGTGAGACTATATACAGTAATGAGGCTATATACAGTAGTGAGGCTATAAAAGTAGCGAGGCTATATACAGTAGCGAGGCTATATACAGTAGTGAGGCTATAAAAGTAGTGAGACTATATACAGTAGAGAGGCTATTAAAGTAGTGAGGCTATAAAAGTAGCGAGGCTATATACAGTAATGAGGCTATATACAGTAGTGAGGCTATAAAAGTAGCGAGGCTATATACAGTAGCGAGGCTATATACAGTAGTGAGGCTATAAAAGTAGCGAGGCTATATACAGTAGTGAGGCTATATACAGACACCGGTTAGTCAGGCTTATTGAGGTAGTATGTACATGTAGATATGGTTAAAGTGACTGCATATATGATGAACAGAGAGTAGCAGCAGCGTAAAAGAGGGGTTGGGGGGGTGGCACACAATGCTGATAGTCCGGGTAGCCATTTGATTACCTGTTCAGGAGTCTTATGTATTGGGGGTAAAAACTGTTGAGAAGCCTTTTTGTCCTTGACTTGGCACTCCTGTACCGCTTGCCATGCGGTAGTAGAGAGAACAGTCTATGACTGGGGTGGCTGGGATCTTTGACAATTTTTAGGGCCTTCCTCTTACACCGCCTGGTGTAGAGGTCCTGGATGGCAGGAAGCTAGGCCCCAGTGATGTACTGGGCCGTACACACTACCCTCTGTAGTGCCTTGCGGTCGGAGGCCGAACAATTGCCATACCAGGCAGTGATGCAACCAGTCAGGATGCTCTCGATGTTGCAGCTGTAGAACCTTTTGAGTGTCTGAGGACCCATGCCAAATCTTTTTAGTTTCCTGAGGGGGAATAGGTTTTGTCGAGCCCTCTTCACGACTGTCTTGGTGTGTTTGGACCGTTCTAGTTTGTTGGTGATGTGGACACCAAGGAACTTGAAGCTCTCAACCTGCTCCACTACAGCCCCGTCGATGAGAATGGGGGCGTGCTCGGTCCTCCTTTTCCTGTAGTCCACAAACATCTCCTTAGTCTTGGTTACGTTGAGGGACATGTTGTTATTCTGGCACCACACTTCCAGGTCTCAGATCTCCTACCCGTCGTTGGCGGTGATCAGGTATACTGTTGTGTCGTCTGCAAACTTCATGATGGTGTTGGAGTCGTGCCTGGCCATGCAGTCGTGGATGAACAGGGAGTACAGGAGGGGACTGAGCACGCACCCCTGGGGAGCTCCAGTGTTGAGGATCAGCATGGCAGATGTGTTGCTACCTACCCTCACCACCTGGGGGCGGCCCGTCAGGAAGTCCAGGATCCAGTTGTAGAGGGAGGTGTTTAGTCCCAGAGTCCTTAGCTCATTGATGAGCTTTGTAGTCATTATGGTGTTGAACGCTAAGCTGTAGTCAATTAATAGCATTCTCACATAGGTGTTCATTTTGTGCAGGTGGGAAAGGGCAGTGTGGAGTGGAATAGAGATTGGATCATCTGAGGATCTGTTTGGGCGGTATTCAAATTGGAGTGGGTCTAGGGTTTCTGGGATAATGGTGTTGATGTGAGCCATTACCAACCTTTCAAAGCACTTCATGGCTACAGATGTGAGTGCTACAGGTCTGTAATCATTTAGGCAGGTTGCCTTTGTGTTCTTGGGCACAGGGACTATGGTGGTTTGCTTGAAACATGTTGATATTACAGACTCAATCAGGGACATGTTGAAAATGTCAGTGAAGACACCTGCCAGTTGGACAGCACATGCCCGGAGCACACGTCCTGGTAATCCGTCTGGCCCCGCAGCCTTGTGTATGTTGACCTGTTTAAAGGTCTTACTCACGTCGGCTACGGAGAGCGTAATCACACAGTTGTCCGGAACAGCTGATGCTCTCATGCATGCCTCAGTGTTGCTTGCCTCGAAGCGAGCATAGAAGTGATTTAGCTCGTCTGGTAGGCTCGTGTCGCTGGACAGCTCGCGGCTGTGCTTCCCTTTGTAGTCTGTAATAGTTTGCAAGCCCTGCCACATAAGACGAGCGTCAGAGCCGGTGGAGTACGATTCAATCTTAGCCCTGTATTGACGCTTTGCCTTCTCTCCACTATACTTATTTGGGTGACATTCTAAGGCTATGACTAGATACTGTATGTCACCCAGGCTATGTCTAGATACTGTATGTCACCCAGGCTATGTCTAGATACTGTATGTCACCCAGGCTATGTCTAGATACTGTATGTCACCCAGGCTATGTCTAGATACTGTATGTCACCCAGGCTATGTCTAGATACTGTATGTCACCCAGGCTATGTCTAGATACTGTATGTCACCCAGGCTATGTCTAGATACTGTATGTCACCCAGGCATAGCTGTCTAGATACTGTATGTCACCCAGGCATAGCTGTCTAGATACTGTATGTCACCCAGGCATAGCTGTCTAGATACTGTATGTCACCCAGGCATAGCTGTCTAGATACTGTATGTCACCCAGGCTATGTCTAGATACTGTATGTTACCCAGGCTATGTCTAGATACTGTATGTCACCCAGGCTATGTCTAGATACTGTATGTCACCCAGGCATAGCTGTCTAGATACTGTATGTTACCCAGGCATAGCTGTCTAGATACTGTATGTTACCCAGGCCACGCCGAAAGGAAAAGAGTAGAATAGAGAGAGTACCACTACCAGACCCTGTTTGACAGATATATTTTCTCTCCACTGGCTATCTGTCAAACAGGCAACTCTCTAGGCAGTCTCTTCTGCTGATGTGTGTGGGTCTGGTAGGGGTACTCTCTCTAATCTACACTTTCCATTTCGACGTGGTTAGGATAACGGTTAGCTGGGAATGGCTCAACTGACTGAACTAACTTTTTAAAAATGTATTACAAAAAACACAAGGAAGGGGTAACATTAAAGTATTAGAACATGAAGGACGAACAATACAGCATCAAGACACTATCAAACATGTATCAGTCTTTCAGAGCCATCCTTATGTGTGAGGGTGTCTACTACTACTATCAAACATGTATCAGTCTTTCAGAGCCATCCTTATGTGTGAGGGTGTCTACTACTACTATCAACCATGTATCAGTCTTTCAGAGCCATCCTTATGTGTGAGGGTGTCTACTACTACTATCAACCATGTATCAGTCTTTCTACAACAGAGCCATCCTTATGTGTGAGGGTGTCTACTACTACTATCAGACATGTATCAGTCTTTCAGAGCCATCCTTATGTGTGAGGGTGTCTACTACTACTATCAAACATGTATCAGTCTTTCAGAGCCATCCTTATGTGTGAGGGTGTCTACTACTACTATCAACCATGTATCAGTCTTTCAGAGCCATCCTTATGTGTGAGGGTGTCTACTACTACTATCAAACATGTATCAGTCTTTCAGAGCCATCCTTATGTGTGAGGGTGTCTACTACTACTATCAAACATGTATCAGTCTTTCAGAGCCATCCTTATGTGTGAGGGTGTCTACTACTACTATCAAACATGTATCAGTCTTTCTACAACAGAGCCATCCTTATGTGTGAGGGTGTCTACTACTACTATCAAACATGTATCAGTCTTTCAGAGCCATCCTTATGTGTGAGGGTGTCTACTACTACTATCAAACATGTATCAGTCTTTCTACAACAGAGCCATCCTTATGGGTGAGGGTGTCTACTACTACTATCAAACATGTATCAGTCTTTCTACAACAGAGCCATCCTTATGTGTGAGGGTGTCTACTACTACTATCAAACATGTATCAGTCTTTCAGAGCCATCCTTATGTGTGAGGGTGTCTACTACTACTATCAAACATGTATCAGTCTTTCAGAGACATCCTTATGTGTGAGGGTGTCTACTACTACTATCAAACATGTATCAGTCTTTCTACAACAGAGCCATCCTTATGTGTGAGGGTGTCTACTACTACTATCAAACATGTATCAGTCTTTCAGAGCCATCCTTATGTGTGAGGGTGTCTACTACTACTATCAAACATGTATCAGTCTTTCAGAGCCATCCTTATGTGTGAGGGTGTCTACTACTACTATCAAACATGTATCAGTCTTTCTACAACAGAGCCATCCTTATGTGTGAGGGTGTCTACTACTACTATCAAACATGTATCAGTCTTTCTACAACAGAGCCATCCTTATGTGTGAGGGTGTCTACTACTACTATCAAACATGTATCAGTCTTTCAGAGCCATCCTTATGTGTGAGGGTCTCTACTACTACTATCAAACATGTATCAGTCTTTCTGCAACAAAGCCATCCTTATGTGTGAGGGTGTCTACTACTACTATCAAACATGTATCAGTCTTTCTACAACAGAGCCATCCTTATGTGTGAGGGTGTCTACTACTACTATCAAACATGTATCAGTCTTTCAGAGCCATCCTTATGTGTGAGGGTGTCTACTACTACTATCAAACATGTATCAGTCTTTCAGAGCCATCCTTATGTGTGAGGGTGTCTACTACTACTATCAAACATGTATCAGTCTTTCAGAGCCATCCTTATGTGTGAGGGTGTCTACTACTACTATCAAACATGTATCAGTCTTTCAGAGACATCCTTATGTGTGAGGGTGTCTACTACTACTATCAAACATGTATCAGTCTTTCAGAGCCATCCTTATGTGTGAGGGTGTCTACTACTACTATCAAACATGTATCAGTCTTTCTGCAACAGAGCCATCCTTATGTGTGAGAGTGTCTACTACTACTATCAAACATGTATCAGTCTTTCAGAGCCATCCTTATGTGTGAGGGTGTCTACTACTACTATCAAACATGTATCAGTCTTTCAGAGCCATCCTTATGTGTGAGGGTGTCTACTACTACTATCAACCATGTATCAGTCTTTCAGAGCCATCCTTATGTGTGAGGGTGTCTACTACTACTATCAACCATGTATCAGTCTTTCTACAACAGAGCCATCCTTATGTGTGAGGGTGTCTACTACTACTATCAGACATGTATCAGTCTTTCAGAGCCATCCTTATGTGTGAGGGTGTCTACTACTACTATCAAACATGTATCAGTCTTTCAGAGCCATCCTTATGTGTGAGGGTGTCTACTACTACTATCAACCATGTATCAGTCTTTCAGAGCCATCCTTATGTGTGAGGGTGTCTACTACTACTATCAAACATGTATCAGTCTTTCAGAGCCATCCTTATGTGTGAGGGTGTCTACTACTACTATCAAACATGTATCAGTCTTTCAGAGCCATCCTTATGTGTGAGGGTGTCTACTACTACTATCAAACATGTATCAGTCTTTCTACAACAGAGCCATCCTTATGTGTGAGGGTGTCTACTACTACTATCAAACATGTATCAGTCTTTCAGAGCCATCCTTATGTGTGAGGGTGTCTACTACTACTATCAAACATGTATCAGTCTTTCTACAACAGAGCCATCCTTATGGGTGAGGGTGTCTACTACTACTATCAAACATGTATCAGTCTTTCTACAACAGAGCCATCCTTATGTGTGAGGGTGTCTACTACTACTATCAAACATGTATCAGTCTTTCAGAGCCATCCTTATGTGTGAGGGTGTCTACTACTACTATCAAACATGTATCAGTCTTTCAGAGACATCCTTATGTGTGAGGGTGTCTACTACTACTATCAAACATGTATCAGTCTTTCTACAACAGAGCCATCCTTATGTGTGAGGGTGTCTACTACTACTATCAAACATGTATCAGTCTTTCAGAGCCATCCTTATGTGTGAGGGTGTCTACTACTACTATCAAACATGTATCAGTCTTTCAGAGCCATCCTTATGTGTGAGGGTGTCTACTACTACTATCAAACATGTATCAGTCTTTCTACAACAGAGCCATCCTTATGTGTGAGGGTGTCTACTACTACTATCAAACATGTATCAGTCTTTCTACAACAGAGCCATCCTTATGTGTGAGGGTGTCTACTACTACTATCAAACATGTATCAGTCTTTCAGAGCCATCCTTATGTGTGAGGGTGCTCTACTACTACTATCAAACATGTATCAGTCTTTCTGCAACAGAGCCATCCTTATGTGTGAGGGTGTCTACTACTACTATCAAACATGTATCAGTCTTTCTACAACAGAGCCATCCCTTATGTGTGAGGGTGTCTACTACTACTATCAACCATGTATCAGTCTTTCAGAGCCATCCTTATGTGTGAGGGTGTCTACTACTACTATCAAACATGTATCAGTCTTTCAGAGCCATCCTTATGTGTGAGGGTGTCTACTACTACTATCAAACCATGTATCAGTCTTTCAGAGCCATCCTTATGTGTGAGGGTGTCTACTACTACTATCAAACATGTATCAGTCTTTCAGAGACATCCTTATGTGTGAGGGTGTCTACTACTACTATCAAACATGTATCAGTCTTTCAGAGCCATCCTTATGTGTGAGGGTGTCTACTACTACTATCAAACATGTATCAGTCTTTCTGCAACAGAGCCATCCTTATGTGTGAGAGTGTCTACTACTACTATCAAACATGTATCAGTCCTTTCAGAGCCATCCTTATGTGTGAGGGTGTCCTAACTACTACTAGTCGAAACATGTATCAGTCTTTGCCAGAGTACATCCTTATGTGTGAGTGAGTGTGTTCTACTACTACTATCAAACATGTAAAATCACGTCCTTTCGAAGCCATCCTTATGTGGTGAGGGTGTCTACTACTAACTAATTCAAACATGTATCATGTCTTTCAGAGCCTCACTTAATGTGTGAGGGTGGTCCTAGCTAACTACCTATCAAACATGTATCAGTCTTCAAGAGCCAGCCCTTATGTGTGAGGGTGTCTAGCTACTACTATCAAACATGTATCAGTCCTTCTGCAACGAGCCATCCTTATGTGATGAGGTGTGTCTACTACTAACTATAAACATGTAATCCAAGTCCTTTCTGACAACGAAGACCAATCCTTATGTGTGAGGGTCCTCTACTACTACTTATCAAGACATGTAATCCAGATCTTTCTACAACAGAGACATCCTTATGTGTGAGGGTGCTCTACCTACTACTATCAACCAGTGTATCAGTCTTTCAGAGACATCCTTAATGTGGGAGGGTGTCTACTACTACTATCAAACAATGTATCAAGTCTTGCAGATGCCATCCTTATGTGTGAGGGTGTCTACTACTACTATCCAACTCAGTATACAGTCTTTCAGAGCCATCCTTAATGCTGTGAGGGTGTACTACTAACTACTATCAAACATGTATCAGTTCTTTCAGAAGCCATCCTTATGTGTGAGGGTGTTCTACTACTACTATCAAACAATGTATCAGTCTTTACTAC
>NW_024059500.1:0-34886 GCF_016432855.1 Salvelinus namaycush | reverse complement strand
AGCTGGCCTGTCATTATATAATAGATACTGTAGATCTAGCTGGTCTGTCATAATAAAATAGAGACAATAGATCTAGCTGGTCTGTCATAATATAATAGAGACAGTATATCTAGCTGAACTTTCATAATATAATAGAGAGAGTAGATCTTGCTGGTCTGTCATTATATAATAGAGACAGTAGATCTAGCTGGTCTGTCATAATATAATAGAGACAGTAGATCTAGCTGATCTGTCATAATATAATAGAGACAGTAGATCTAGCTGGTCTGTCATAATATAATAGAGACATTCGATCTAGCTGGTCTGTCATGATATAATAGAGACAGTAGATCTACCTGGTCTTTCATAATATAATAGAGACAGTAATTCTAGCTGGTCTGTCATAATATAATAGATACTGTATATCTAGCTGGTCTATCATAATATAATAGAGACAGTATATCTAGCTGAACTGTCATAATATAATAGAGAGAGTAGATCTAGCTGATCTGTCATAATATAATAGAGACCTTAGATCTAGCTGGTCTGTCATAATGTAATAGAGACAGTAGATCTAGCTGGCCTGTCATAATATAATAGATACTGTAGATCTAGCTGGTCTGTCATAATATGATAGAGACAGTAGATCTAGCTGGTTTGTCATAATATAATAGAGACAGTAGATCTAGCTGGTCTGTCATAATGTAATAGAGACAATAGATCTAGCTGGTTTGTCATAGTATAATAGAGGCAGTAGATCTAGCTGGTCTGTCATTATATAATAAGGACAGTATATCTAGCTGGTCTGTCATAATATAATAGAGACATTAGATCTAGCTGGTCTGTCATAATGTAATAGAGACAGTAGATCTAGCTGGTCTGTCATAATATGATAGATACTGTAGATCTAGCTGGTCTGTCATAATATGATAGAGACAGTAGATCTAGCTGGCCTGTCATAATATAATAGATACTGTAGATCTAGCTGGTCTGTCATAATATGATAGAGACAGTAGATCTAGCTGGTTTGTCATAATATAATAGAGACAGTAGATCTAGCTGGCCTGTCATTATATAATAGATACTGTAGATCTAGCTGGTCTGTCAAAATATGATAGAGACAGTAGATCTAGCTGGTTTGTCATAATATAATAGAGACAGTAGATCTAGCTGGCCTGTCATTATATAATAGAGACAGTAGATCTAGCTGGCCTGTCATAATATAATAGATACTGTAGATCTAGCTGGTCTGTCATAATATGATAGAGACAGTAGATCTAGCTGGTTTGTCATAATATAATAGAGACAGTAGATCTAGCTGGCCTGTCATTATAAAATAGAGACAGTAGATCTAGCTGGCCTGTCATAATATAATATATACTGTAGATCTAGCTGGTCTGTCATAATGTAATAGAGACAATAGATCTAGCTGGTTTGTCATAGTATAATAGAGGCAGTAGATCAAGCTGGTCTGTCATTATATAATAGAGACAGTAGATCTAGCTGGTCTGTCATAATATAATAGAGACATTAGATCTAGCTGGTCTGTCATAATGTAATAGAGACAGTATATCTAGCTGGCCTGTCATAATATAATAGATACTGTAGATCTATCTGGTCTGTCATAATATAATAGATACAGTAGATCTAGCTGGTCTGTCATAATATAATAGATACTGTAGATCTAGCTGGTCTGTAATAATATAATAGAGCCATAGATCTAGCTGATCTATCATAATATAACAGAGACACTAGATCTAGCTGGTCTGTCATAATATAATAGAGACAGTAGATCTAGCTGGTCTGTCATAATATAATAGAGACAGTAGATCTAGCTGGTTTGTCATAATATAATAGAGACAATAGATCTAGCTGGGCTGTCATTATATAATAGAGACATTAGATCTAGCTGGTCTGTCATAATATAATAGAGACATTAGATCTACCTGGTCTGTCATAATATAATAGAGACAGTATATCTAGCTGGTCTGTCATGATATAATAGAGACAGTAGATCTAGCTGGTCTGTCATAATATAATAGAGACAGTAGATCTAGCTGGTCTGTCATAATATAATAGATACTGTAGATCTAGCTGGTCTGTCATAATATAATAGAGACAGTAGATCTAGCTGGTCTGTCATAATAAAATAGAGACAGTAGATCTAGCTGGTCTGTCATAATAAAATAGAGACAGTAGATCTAGCTGGTCTGTCATAATATAATAGAGACAGTATATCTAGCTGAACTTTCATAATATAATAGAGAGAGTAGATCTAGCTGGTCTGTCATTATATAATAGAGACAGTAGATCTAGCTGGTCTGTCATAATATAATAGAGACAGTAGATCTAGCTGATCTGTCATAATATAATAGAGACAGTAGATCTAGCTGGTCTGTCATAATATAATAGAGACATTCGATCTAGCTGGTCTGTCATGATATAATAGAGACAGTAGATCTACCTGGTCTTTCATAATATAATAGAGACAGTAATTCTAGCTGGTCTGTCATAATATAATAGATACTGTATATCTAGCTGGTCTATCATAATATAATAGAGACAGTATATCTAGCTGAACTGTCATAATATAATAGAGAGAGTAGATCTAGCTGATCTGTCATAATATAATAGAGACATTAGATCTAGCTGGTCTGTCATAATGTAATAGAGACAGTAGATCTAGCTGGCCTGTCATAATATAATAGATACTGTAGATCTAGCTGGTCTGTCATAATATGATAGAGACAGTAGATCTAGCTGGTTTGTCATAATATAATAGAGACAGTAGATCTAGCTGGTCTGTCATAATGTAATAGAGACAATAGATCTAGCTGGTTTGTCATAGTATAATAGAGGCAGTAGATCTAGCTGGTCTGTCATTATATAATAAGGACAGTATATCTAGCTGGTCTGTCATAATATAATAGAGACATTAGATCTAGCTGGTCTGTCATAATGTAATAGAGACAGTATATCTAGCTGGCCTGTCATAATATAATAGATACTGTAGATCTATCTGGTCTGTCATAATATAATAGATACAGTAGATCTAGCTGGTCTGTCATAATATAATAGATACTGTAGATCTAGCTGGTCTGTAATAATATAATAGAGCCATAGATCTAGCTGATCTGTCATAATATAACAGAGACACTAGATCTAGCTGGTCTGTCATAATATAATAGAGACATTCGATCTAGCTGGTCTGTCATAATATAATAGAGACAGTAGATATAGCTGGTCTGTCATAATATAATAGAGACAGTATATCTAGCTGAACTGGCAAAATATAATAGAGACAGTAGATCTAGCTGGTCTGTCATAATATAATAGAGACAGTAGATCTAGCTGGTTTGTCATAATATAATAGAGACAATAGATCTAGCTGGGCTGTCATTATATAATAGAGACAGTAGATCTAGCTGGTCTGTCATAATATAATAGAGACATTAGATCTAGCTGGTCTGTCATAATATAATAGAGACAGTATATCTAGCTGGTCTGTCATGATATAATAGAGACAGTAGATCTAGCTGGTCTGTCATAATATAATAGAGACAGTAGATCTAGCTGGTCTGTCATAATATAATAGATACTGCAGATCTAGCTGGTCTGTCATAATATAATAGAGACAGTAGATCTAGCTGGTCTGTCATAATAAAATAGAGACAGTAGATCTAGCTGGTCTGTCATAATAAAATAGAGACAGTAGATCTAGCTGGTCTGTCATAATATAATAGAGACAGTATATCTAGCTGAACTTTCATAATATAATAGAGAGAGTAGATCTAGCTGGTCTGTCATTATATAATAGAGACAGTAGATCTAGCTGGTCTGTCATAATATAATAGAGACAGTAGATCTAGCTGATCTGTCATAATATAATAGAGACAGTAGATCTAGCTGGTCTGTCATAATATAATAGAGACATTCGATCTAGCTGGTCTGTCATGATATAATAGAGACAGTAGATCTACCTGGTCTTTCATAATATAATAGAGACAGTAATTCTAGCTGGTCTGTCATAATATACTAGATACTGTAGATCTAGCTGGTCTATCATAATATAATAGAGACAGTATATCTAGCTGAACTGTCATAATATAATAGAGAGAGTAGATCTAGCTGATCTGTCATAATATAATAGAGACATTAGATCTAGCTGGTCTGTCATAATGTATTAGAGACAGTAGATCTAGCTGGCCTGTCATAATATAATAGATACTGTAGATCTAGCTGGTCTGTCATAATATGATAGAGACAGTAGATCTAGCTGGTTTGTCATAATATAATAGAGACAGTAGATCTAGCTGGCCTGTCATTATATAATAGAGACAGTAGATCTAGCTGGCCTGTCATAATATAATATATACTGTAGATCTAGCTGGTCTGTCATAATGTAATAGAGACAATAGATCTAGCTGGTTTGTCATAGTATAATAGAGGCAGTAGATCTAGCTGGTCTGTCATAATAAAATAGAGACAGTAGATCTAGCTGGTCTGTCATAATATAATAGAGACAGTATATCTAGCTGAACTTTCATAATATAATAGAGAGAGTAGATCTAGCTGGTCTGTCATTATATAATAGAGACAGTAGATCTAGCTGGGTTTGTCATAATATAATAGAGACAGTAGATCTAGCTGATCTGTCATAATATAATAGAGACAGTAGATCTAGCTGGTCTGTCATAATATAATAGAGACATTCGATCTAGCTGGTCTGTCATGATATAATAGAGACAGTAGATCTACCTGGTCTTTCATAATATAATAGAGACAGTAATTCTAGCTGGTCTGTCATAATATAATAGATACTGTAGATCTAGCTGGTCTATCATAATATAATAGAGACAGTATATCTAGCTGAACTGTCATAATATAATAGAGAGAGTAGATCTAGCTGATCTGTCATAATATAATAGAGACATTAGATCTAGCTGGTCTGTCATAATGTAATAGAGACAGTAGATCTAGCTGGCCTGTCATAATATAATAGATACTGTAGATCTAGCTGGTCTGTCATTATATAATAGAGACAGTAGATCTAGCTGGCCTGTCATAATATAATATATACTGTAGATCTAGCTGGTCTGTCATAATGTAATAGAGACAATAGATCTAGCTGGTTTGTCATAGTATAATAGAGGCAGTAGATCTAGCTGGTCTGTCATAATGTAATAGAGACAGTATATCTAGCTGGCCTGTCATAATATAATAGATACTGTAGATCTATCTGGTCTGTCATAATATAATAGATACAGTAGATCTAGCTGGTCTGTCATAATATAATAGAGACAGTAGATATAGCTGGTCTGTCATAATATAATAGAGACAGTATATCTAGCTGAACTGGCAAAATATAATAGAGACATTAGATCTAGCTGGTCTGTCATAATATAATAGAGACAGTAGAACTAGCTGGTTTGTCATAATATAATAGAGACAATAGATCTAGCTGGGCTGTCATTATATAATAGAGACAGTAGATCTAGCTGGTCTGTCATAATATAATAGAGACATTAGATCTAGCTGGTCTGTCATAATATAATAGAGACAGTATATCTAGCTGGTCTGTCATGATATAATAGAGACAGTAGATCTAGCTGGTCTGTCATAATATAATAGAGACAGTAGATCTAGCTGGTCTGTCATAATATAATAGATACTGCAGATCTAGCTGGTCTGTCATAATATAATAGAGACAGTAGATCTAGCTGGTCTGTCATAATAAAATAGAGACAGTATATCTAGCTGGCCTGTCATAATATAATAGAGACAGTAGATCTAGCTGGTCTGTCATAATATAATAGAGACAGTATATCTAGCTGAACTGTCATAATATAATAGAGAGAGTAGATCTAGCTGGTCTGTCATTATATAATAGAGACAGTAGATCTAGCTGGGTTTGTCATTATATAATAGAGACAGTAGATCTAGCTGGGTTTGTCATAATATAATAGAGACAGTAGATCTAGCTGATCTGTCATAATATAATAGAGACAGTAGATCTAGCCGGTCTGTCATACTATAATAGAGACATTCGATCTAGCTGGTCTGTCATGATATAATAGAGACAGTAGATCTACCTGGTCTTTCATAATATAATAGAGACAGTAATTCTAGCTGGTCTGTCATAATATACTAGATACTGTAGATCTAGCTGGTCTATCATAATATAATAGAGACAGTATATCTAGCTGAACTGTCATAATATAATAGAGAGAGTAGATCTAGCTGATCTGTCATAATATAATAGAGACATTAGATCTAGCTGGTCTGTCATAATGTATTAGAGACAGTAGATCTAGCTGGCCTGTCATAATATAATAGATACTGTAGATCTAGCTGGTCTGTCATAATATGATAGAGACAGTAGATCTAGCTGGTTTGTCATAATATAATAGAGACAGTAGATCTAGCTGGCCTGTCATTATATAATAGAGACAGTAGATCTAGCTGGCCTGTCATAATATAATATATACTGTAGATCTAGCTGGTCTGTCATAATGTAATAGAGACAATAGATCTAGCTGGTTTGTCATAGTATAATAGAGGCAGTAGATCTAGCTGGTCTGTCATAATAAAATAGAGACAGTAGATCTAGCTGGTCTGTCATAATATAATAGAGACAGTATATCTAGCTGAACTTTCATAATATAATAGAGAGAGTAGATCTAGCTGGTCTGTCATTATATAATAGAGACAGTAGATCTAGCTGGGTTTGTCATAATATAATAGAGACAGTAGATCTAGCTGATCTGTCATGATATAATAGAGACAGTAGATCTAGCTGGTCTGTCATAATATAATAGAGACAGTACATCTAGCTGGTCTGTCATAATATAATAGATACTGTAGATCTAGCTGGTCTGTCATAAAATAATAGAGACAGTAGATCAAGCTGGTCTGTCATAATAAAATAGAGACAGTAGATCTAGCTGGTCTGTCATAATAAAATAGAGACAGTAGATCTAGCTGGTCTGTCATAATATAATAGAGACAGTATATCTAGCTGAACTTTCATAATATAATAGAGAGAGTAGATCTAGCTGGTCTGTCATTATATAATAGAGACAGTAGATCTAGCTGGTATGTCATAATATAATAGAGACAGTAGATCTAGCTGGTCTGTCATAATATAATAGAGACATTCGATCGAGCTGGTCTGTCATGATATAATAGAGACAGTAGATCTACCTGGTCTTTCATAATATAATAGAGACAGTAGATCTAGCTGGTCTGTCATAATATAATAGAGACATTCGATCTAGCTGGTCTGTCATGATATAATAGAGACAGTAGATCTACCTGGTCTTTCATAATATAATAGAGACAGTAATTCTAGCTGGTCTGTCATAATATAATAGATACTGTAGATCTAGCTGGTCTATCATAATATAATAGAGACAGTATATCTAGCTGAACTGTCATAATATAATAGAGAGAGTAGATCTAGCTGTTCTGTCATAATATAATAGAGACATTAGATCTAGCTGGTCTGTCATAATGTAATAGAGACAGTAGATCTAGCTGGTCTGTCATAATATGATAGATACTGTAGATCTAGCTGGTCTGTCATAATATGATAGAGACAGTAGATCTAGCTGGCCTGTCATAATATAATAGATACTGTAGATCTAGCTGGTCTGTCATAATATGATAGAGACAGTAGATCTAGCTGGTTTGTCATAATATAATAGAGACAGTAGATCTAGCTGGCCTGTCATTATATAATAGATACTGTAGATCTAGCTGGTCTGTCAAAATATGATAGAGACAGTAGATCTAGCTAGTTTGTCATAATATAATAGAGACAGTAGATCTAGCTGGCCTTTCATTATATAATAGAGACAGTAGATCTAGCTGGCCTGTCATAATATAATAGATACTGTAGATCTAGCTGGTCTGTCATAATATGATAGAGACAGTAGATCTAGCTGGTTTGTCATAATATAATAGAGACAGTAGATCTAGCTGGCCTGTCATTATATAATAGAGACAGTAGATCTAGCTGGCCTGTCATAATATAATATATACTGTAGATCTAGCTGGTCTGTCATAATGTAATAGAGACAATAGATCTAGCTGGTTTGTCATAGTATAATAGAGGCAGTAGATCAAGCTGGTCTGTCATTATATAATAGAGACAGTAGATCTAGCTGGTCTGTCATAATATAATAGAGACATTAGATCTAGCTGGTCTGTCATAATGTAATAGAGACAGTATATCTAGCTGGCCTGTCATAATATAATAGATACTGTAGATCTATCTGGTCTGTCATAATATAATACATACATTAGATCTAGCTGGTCTGTCATAATATAATATATACTGTAGATCTAGCTGGTCTGTAATAATATAATAGAGCCATAGATCTAGCTGATCTGTCATAATATAACAGAGACAGTAGATCTAGCTGGTCTGTCATAATATAATAGAGACAGTAGATCTAGCTGGTCTGTCATAATATAATAGAGACAATAGATCTAGCTGGGCTGTCATTATATAATAGAGACATTAGATCTAGCTGGTCTGTCATAATATAATAGAGACATTAGATCTACCTGGTCTGTCATAATATAATAGAGACAGTATATCTAGCTGGTCTGTCATGATATAATAGAGACAGTAGATCTAGCTGGTCTGTCATAATATAATAGAGACAGTAGATCTAGCTGGTCTGTCATAATATAATAGATACTGTAGATCTAGCTGGTCTGTCATAATATAATAGAGACAGTAGATCTAGCTGGTCTGTCATAATAAAATAGAGACAGTAGATCTAGCTGGTCTGTCATAATAAAATAGAGACAGTAGATTTAGCTGGTCTGTCATAATATAATAGAGACAGTATATCTAGCTGAACTTTCATAATATAATAGAGAGAGTAGATCTAGCTGGTCTGTCATTATATAATAGAGACAGTAGATCTAGCTGGGTTTGTCATAATATAATAGAGACAGTAGATCCAGCTGATCTGTCATAATATAATAGAGACAGTAGATCTAGCTGGTCTGTCATAATATAATAGAGACATTCGATCTAGCTGGTCTGTCATGATATAATAGAGACAGTAGATCTACCTGGTCTTTCATAATATAATAGAGACAGTAATTCTAGCTGGTCTGTCATAATATAATAGATACTGTAGATCTAGCTGGTCTGTCATAATATAATAGAGACATTAGATCTAGCTGGTCTGTCAACCTATAAAAGAGACAGTATATCTAGCTGGTCTGTCATAATATAATAGAGATATTCGATCTAGCTGGTCTGTCATAATATAATAGAGACAGTAGATCTAGCTGGTCTGTCATAATAAAATAGAGACAGTAGATCTAGCTGGTCTGTCATAATATAATAGAGACAGTATATCTAGCTGAACTGTCATAATATAATAGAGAGAGTAGATCTAGCGGGTCTGTCATTATATAATAGAGACAGTAGATCTAGCTGGTCTGTCATAATATAATAGAGACAGTAGATCTAGCTGGTCTGTCATAATATAATAGAGACATTTGATCTAGCTGGTCTGTCATGATATAATAGAGACAGTAGATCTAGCTGGTCTTTCATAATATAATAGAGACAGTAATTCTAGCTGGTCTGTCATAATATAATAGGGACTGTAGATCTAGCTGGTCTATCATAATATAATAGAGGCAGTAGATCTAGCTGGTCTGTCATTATATAATAGAGACAGTATATCTAGCTGGTCTGTCATAATATAATAGAGACATTAGATCTAGCTGGTCTGTCATAATGTAATAGAGACAGTAGATCTAGCTGGTCTGTCATAATATAATAGAGACATTAGATCTAGCTGGTCTGTCATAATATAATAGATACTGTAGATCTAGCTGGTCTGTCATAATATAATAGAGACAGTAGATCTAGCTGGTCTGTCATAATAAAATAGAGACAGTAGATCTAGCTGGTCTGTCATAATATAATAGAGACAGTATATCTAGCTGAACTGTCATAATATAATAGAGAGAGTAGATCTAGCTGATCTGTCATAATATAATAGAGACATTAGATCTAGCTGGTCTATCATAATGTAATAGAGACAGTAGATCTAGCTGGCCTGTCATAATATAATAGATACTGTAGATTTAGCTGGTCTGTCATAATATAATAGAGACAGTAGATCTAGCTGGTTTGTCATAATATAATAGAGACAATAGATCTAGCTGGGCTGTCATTATATAATAGAGACAGTAGATCTAGCTGGGCTGTCATTATATAATATATACTGTAGATCTAGCTGGTCTGTCATAATGTAATAGAGACATTAGATCTAGCTGCTTTGTCATAGTATAATAGAGGCAGTAGATCTAGCTGGTCTGTCATTATATAATAGAGACAGTAGATCTAGCTGGTCTGTCATAATATAATAGAGACATTAGATCTAGATGGTCTGTCATAATGTAATAGAGACAGTAGATCTAGCTGGCCTGTCATAATATAATAGATACTGTAGATCTATCTGGTTTGTCATAATATAATAGAGACATTAGATCTAGCTGGTCTGTCATAATGCAATAGAGACATTAGATCTAGCTAGTCTGTCATAATATAATAGAGACAGTAGATCTAGCTGGCCTGTCATAATATAATATATACTGTAGATCTAGCTGGTCTGTCATAATATAATAGAGACATTAGATCTAGATGGTCTGTCATAATATAATAGAGACAGTATATCTAGCTGGTCTGTCATAATATAATAGAGACAGTATATCTAGCTGGTCTGTCATAATATAATAGAGACAGTATATCTAGCTGGTCTGTCATAATATAATAGATACAGTAGATCTAGCTGGTCTGTCATAATATAATAGATACTGTAGATCTAGCTGGTCTGTAATAATATAATAGAGCCATAGATCTAGCTGATATGTCATAATATAACAGAGACACTAGATCTAGCTGGTCTGTCATAATATAATAGAGACATTCGATCAAGCTGGTCTGTCATAATATAATAGAGACAGTAGATATAGCTGGTCTGTCATAATATAATAGAGACAGTATATCTAGCTGGTCTGTCATAATATAATAGAGACAGTATATCTAGCTGGTCTGTCATAATATAATAGATACTGTAGATCTAGCTGGTCTGTCATAATATAATAGAGACAGTAGATCTAGCTGGTCTGTCATAATAAAATAGAGACAGTAGATCTAGCTGGTCTGTCATAATAAAATAGAGACAGTAGATGTCAAGTTTTGACCTCTTTCTTGTGCAATTCCCCACTTGAAAAGGACAATCCCTCCACGTGAAGATCTAAACTGGATTTCACTCAATAAACAGCCATAGAATCAGTTGTTTGTCTTTTATTTACCATTCTTTGGTTGGCAGTAAACAACTGAAAAAAAAAAAAAAAAAAAAAAAAAAAAAAAAAAAAAAAAAAAAAATGTGCTGTCAAACTGCCTGGGAGCTCCTCAGTGGTGAAACTCCTCCTCCTTCAATCAGTGGTGAACCAGGTGGAACAAATCTTCCAGGCAATCTGGGCGTGCCAGCACCTGGCTCTGCTGTTGTCTTTAGAACGCAGTGAAAGGAGCATTTATAGCACCACAAGACCAAGGAAACTTCATCTATGTGATCAAGGTGACTGTGCAAGTCCAAGCCCTCCACAAAACGGTACCTCCTAAAGATCCGGGTCCGCACAGAGCAGACCACACATCCTTGAGCCTGGTCGCTTAGTTGGGTGGATGTTCTGGTTCGAGCTTGCCGAGGTTCAGATTTCGGTTTTGGTTCCTCCTCTCTTAGTTGGTCCAGCTTCTCATAGATGGCTTCTTGACCTTGAAGAAACTTGTGGAGGTAGTCAAATCGCTTGTCTTCTTCAGCTTCATCACCTTTGCCAGCTACATGAAGAAGCCATTCCTTCTTCAGGCCATCAGGAAGTTTACTCTCTATTGTCTTTGTTACAAGAGGGTTCTTTATAGCACCGGTCTTGCCAAGCTCGTTCAGATCGACCAGGGCTTTTTCTACTGATTGGATGAGCTCAACAATCCTCCTGGGCTGGTTACCTTTAACTGCTTGGAGTCTTTGGAGCTCTTCTACTATCTCAAGGGCTATAGTTGTCTTATTTCCAAAGCGATTCTCCAAGACCCGGAAAACCTCCTCAGCAGTTGTGTAAGTTGTCAGGTGAAGGTCTCGTATGGTCTTCTCATCCACACTGTCGAGAAGTTGGAACTTTTTAACCTCTCTGGATCCAGTAGGTTCTCCCTGCATCTGGAGCGCTTCCCAGTCTTTTTTCCACCGGTGAAACTCTCGGCGGATGCCAGAAAACTTTGGGAGGGCAGCAGGCTTTAATTTAATTGCTGGTGTGGCCACAGAACTGCCTCCTCAAGTTCCGCCAAGGCTCCTACGCCGCTTTAGGAGACGTCAGAAAAATGTACAATTCTGTGTGGCTCGAGGAGAGGGAAGTCCATCTACACCGGTTCTTGTGGCGGGATTCAGAGAGGGCGATGAGGTGGAACAATACGCCATAACCAGAGTGAATATCGGGGACAAGCCAGCAGGGTGCATAGCACAACTGGCCATGAGGGAGACGGCTAACCTGCCTCAATTCAGCCACCTCACAGATGAATGCCAAGTATTACATGAGCACAGCTACGTCGATGACATCTTGACATCCCACAACTGCCGTGAAAAACTCGAAGTCATCACAAAGAATGTGGAGCTGATTCTAAAAGCAGGAGGGTTTGCACTGAAGCCTTGGGTCTTCTCAGGCCAAAATAAAGGAGAAAGCGAAAAGGCATCACCAAATATTGTTGTCCTGCCAAATCAGCTTAAGGAGGAAGACAACAAGGCGCTCGGTCTCGGCTACATTGTGGATGAAGACATGTTGCATGTCATGGTGAGGGTCAACTTCTCCAGGCGGGAGAAAAAGATGAGACTTGGGCAGGACTTACTGCTAGAAGAAGTACGAGCACAGAAACCAGACCCGCTGACAAGACGTGAACTGCTGAGTCAAGTTGCTGGTTTGTACGACCCAGTTGGCCTGACAACGCCATCAAAGCAAAGAGGGGCTATCTTGGTCCGAAGGGCATTCCAAGAGGCAAAATCAAAGTACAGCATGGTCAAGGACACATGGGACCTTCCCCTGTCGGATGAGCTCCGCAAAGATGCAATTGGAATTTTTGAGGAGTACGTCCAGCTAAGCAAAGTAATGTTCCCAAGAGCTCTTACTCCACCAAAGGCAACAACTGAACCAGTCGCTGTCACTTTTTCAGATGGCAGTGAAAGCTCCTATGGTGCTGTCCTCTACCTGCGGTGGAACTGCAACAAACAATTAACAATTCGACTAGTGGAGTCAAAAGCAAAGCTGACACCACTAGACCAGAAGGGGGATGCAGTCAAAGCAGAACTTTGCGGTGCAGTCTTTGCAAGCCGCCTGAAAAAGTACTTTGAACAGCATACCCAGATCCAGATAAAAAGGTGGTACCATTTGTTAGACAGTCAGACTGTTCTTGGAGCTATCCAGCGAGAAAGCTATGGATTTCAGACTTTCTTCGCTAATAGAATTGGAGAGATCCAAGAGAGCACACGGCTACAGGACTGGTGGTGGATCCCTGGACCACTCAACATAGCCGACATTATCACTCGAGGAGCTGGGCCAAAGGAACTTGATGCCCATTCAGAGTGGCAGCAAGGGCCAGAGTTTCTATATCTTCCAGAGAGCGAGTGGCCAATTATGTCGTCAAAAGATGTGTCTGTGACAGCTCGAGAGAGCATTAACAATATGCAAAAGAAGTCATTTGTGGCAGCACTCACCAGAGCCCAAGCGAGAAGAAGTCTTCCAAGTCTGGTGGGACGATTTCCTGCTGGTGCAGCTGTCCTAAACTTGGTGGATGAGAGGCGCTTTAGTAGCCTAAAGTGTCTAGTCAAGACTGTTGCTTTGATCTGGAGAGCCGCCAAAAAGTTTAGATCTGCAACAAAATCCATTGAGACCCCAAAGTGGGAGGCGATTCCCACAAAAGGAGTTATCACCGCCACAGAACGTCAAGAGGCAATAAGAGACATCTATCTTGCTGCTCAAGAGGGGGTGACGTTCCCAACTACCACTACGGACCGCTTGGTTGTGTACAGAGAGCCAGAATCTGGGTTACTAGTCTGCGGTGGGAGAATCCATGGCTTCAGGGAGGATGGCGCTGCAGTTCCCCTTCTGCCTTTCAATGCATGGGTCTCTACTTTATTGGCACGGGAGGCGCACGATGAGGGTCATGAAGGTGTGGCTGCAACCCTGCTGAAAATGAGGAGGAAAGCCTGGGTCATCCAAGGAAGAAACATTTCCCAAAAAGTAGTGGATAACTGCCTTTTCTGCAAAAAGTCAAGGGCAAGAAGGTGCGAACAGGTAATGGCTGACTTACCTGCTGAAAGAGCCACACCTGCAGCTCCGTTCGAGTTCACTACAGTCGACCTCTTCGGACCGTACCTTGTCAAAGATGACATCAAGAAACGGGTCTCAATGAAAGTGTGGGGTGTCGTCTTCAGCTGTATGGCCAGCAGGGCAATTCATGCAGACCTGGTCAACACAATGTCGACAGGGAGCTTCTGGATGGCTTACCAACGCTTTACTGCAATTAGAGGGCACCCAAGAAAGATCTGGTCCGACCCGGGGACAAACTTCATTGGCGCCAAACCTATCCTAAGAGAGCTTTACCAGTTCCTGGATGCTCAGAATAGGACTTCAATAGAAGAGATGTCGGCTCAAAAAGGTACCAAATGGGAGTGGACAATTCACCCTGCTGACTCACCTCACCGAAATGGGGCTGCTGAAGCCGCTGTTCGCATTCTCAAGAAGGCACTGCAGAGCCTGGGCAACAACACTGGCCTTAGCTACAGTGAGCTTCAGACAACACTACAACTTGCTGCAAACCTTGCCAACGAATGCCCAATAGATGCCAGGGTGCAGAGCCATGAAGAAAGCGTGCAGTATGTGTCACCCAACACACTTCTCCTGGGCCGGGCCTCTCCAAGCGGTGAGATCAGAACATTTGACTTTGCGAACTACCCTTACAAGAGACTCCGAGAGATGCAGAACCAGGTCAACAAATTCTGGAGGTCTTGGAGCCAGCTTGCCGGCCCAAACTTATTTCTGAGAAGTAAATGGCACACTTCATATCGCAACGTTGCTGTCGGAGATATTGTCTGGTTGTGTGACCAAAATGCAATGAGGGGCCAATTCAAACTAGGACGGGTGATGAGCGTTAATCCAGATGCTAAGGGCATTGTTCGAGACGTGTACGTCAAAGTGGTCCAAAGCTCCTGCCTTCCTGTCACAAAACCCGCACTAAACCGACCATCGGCCAAAGTCCTGAAAGAAGCTACGCAAACAACAGTCCTGCACAGAGATGTTCGACGCTTGGTTGTCTTGCTACCAGTTGAGGATCAAACTCGGAGCTGACCGGCAGTATGTAGGTGCTGATTTACAATCTTTCCATCGGTTCCCGTGGGAAGATTGAGTGGGAGGTGTGCTGTCAAACTGCCTGGGAGCTCCTCAGTGGTGAAACTCCTCCTCCTTCAATCAGTGGTGAACCAGGTGGAACAAATCTTCCAGGCAATCTGGGCGTGCCAGCACCTGGCTCTGCTGTTGTCTTTAGAACGCAGTGAAAGGAGCATTTATAGCACCACAAGACCAAGGAAACTTCATCTATGTGATCAAGGTGACTGTGCAAGTCCAAGCCCTCCACAAAACTGTGAAAGACAGCCGGTAAGCACCATATTGGCCATGTTTTGTTAGACTGCTAATGATACTCTGGAAAACACAGACTTAACTCTTAACTTTGATAGGACTTTTGCAGTGGTATTTATAACTTCAAATGTTGTGTGTGGGGTATAAAGTAAGAAGAGCCAAATTCATTGTTGATAGAACTTGTTTGAAATGGTTAAAAGTAAGTTAAACTTTGTAGAAATCTTAGTAAACCAAGTTCTTAATTCAGTAACAAATGTATAGTCTGAAATCTTTGGCTAAAAGATGTAGGATTTGTCTGCTTAACTGCTGATTAGAAAATAAGTGTGGTTTTTTGCTACTAGAGGTATTTTGAATGTGTTTGGCTAAAATGCAAATTTGGATAAAAGTGTACTGATTCTGCTCATTTGATTAAAAATGGTGGGTTTCTATTTTGGGAAACATTTGCTTAACAGTGGAAACCTTGTATTTGATAATGGCAGAAATGTGTTTCTGAGGTGGATGTGGATAATTTTGTGTATTTAATTAGGCTGTCAACTCAAATAATCACTTGTATTTGTCATCTCTTTTTTGAGGTTTTTCACCTGTTTACTGCCAACCAAAGAATGGTAAATAAAAGACAAACAACTGATTCTATGGCTGTTTATTGAGTGAAATCCAGTTAAAATCTTCACGTGGAGGGATTGTCCTTTTCAAGTGGGGAATTGCACAAGAAAGAGGTCAAAACTTGACAGTGAAAAACCGTGGCTCAAGACTGGAAAAGGACCAGAAAAGTGACCACACGTGTCCAGAGAGACAAGTAAAGACTGTTCCCGCCTACTGCTGTGATTGAAATGGCTGATTCATTACTGGTGGAGCAGCTAAAGACCGCAAGGACATCAGCGAAGCGTCAGTTTTCCCGTCTGGCCAATAATGTGCTACGAATGCATACAATGATGTCAGAAAAGGAGCTCAGAGACAATTTTAGGAAGCTCACTGCAGAAGCTGGCAAAGTCCTGGAAGCCAACGATGATGTAGAGGGGCAATGTATTGAAGAAAACTCTGATGCAGAGGAGTTGAGCGAGCAGCAGAAGTCTGACTTGGTCAAAACAGCAAATGAGTGTGAGAAAAAACTGCAAGAGCTAAAGGACCTCATACAAAAGACATTGTGGGCCAATTTCGGGGAATATGAACTGACACAAGCAATTACAACAGCAGAGTCGCAAGCAGAAAACGTGGGAGCTGTGGACTCAAGTAAAAACCCAGATGCATATCTCTTCATGATCGGACAACTAGAGAAACTTGTGAAGGCTGCAAAGGAGGTGCATAAACATTGGAAGTGCTGGGCCCCCCCAGCAGAGCAACAACATTTCCAGAGTCGTATCAAAGACCTTGAAACTATCCTGCCAAATCTCACATTAAGACAAGCAGACTTTACAGGGGCACACGTTAGAGGAGAAAGACTGCAAGCATAAGAAAAGGCTATATTTCTGCCAAAAGTTCCGCACGCTTAAGCTGTCAGAGAAAAGAGATGCTGTCAGGAAGCTGGGAGCCTGCAAAAGATGCCTGGAGATTCACAAGGAAGGTGACTATTGTAAATCAGAGTTTCTGTGCAGGAGGCCAGACTGCATAGAACAGCGTGCTGCAGAACACCACTATTACCTCTGCCCGAGAGCTGGTACATCCAAAGGGAATGTCGTCCAGAGGTCCAATAACAGCAAAGTGGGAGGTGACACAAGAGAGCGTTATACCCAAGCCCAAGAAGAGTTCATTAAAAGTCTCTCACCTGAACTTGCAGAGAAGTGTTGCAATGCTTTTTGCAACACTATAGCCAGAACCTCTCTTGTGTCCAACCAACCCAGTCTTCTAGCAGAGAATGGAATAGTGGAGTGGCCAGTCATCATGATGCTCTTAGAGGTCACGGCCAATGCAGGACAAAAAGTTGGGACTTTGATCGACCTGGCATCGGATACAAACTATATAACTCATGATGCAGCTGATCGTTTGAACCTTAGAAGTGAAGCCATAACCCTTGTTGTCCATGGTGTGGGAGGAATGAAAGTTCAAGTCACCACAAAACGGTACCTCCTAAAGATCCGGGTCCGCACAGAGCAAGGCAATGTCAGATCCCACCAACTCCTCTGCTATGGTTTGGACAGCATTGCAGAGATTCACAAACATGTGACAGCCAAAAGACTCCAAAAATTCTTTCCAGATGTCCCCCAAAATGAACTTGTTAGACCAAGACAGATACAGCTTTTGATAAGCCATAAGGAAGGGCGACTGGTCCCACAGAAAATACGCACCGTTGGGGACCTTGTACTATGGGATGGGCCATTGGGAAAGACAATTGCAGGGACACACCCTGGTCTGTTGGAAGAGGCTACAGTTACAGCACACCAGTCCAGAGCGCACTTCGCCAGATCCATGAGAACAGCAGCATTGATGTATGAAGAACATATCTGCGCCAAACCTACCATCAGGTCTTCTTGTTCTGCTATTTCCACTCTGGATTTTATTGAGTGGTGGAGATGGGATAGCATTGGCGCCCCCTGCACCCCAAAATGTGGAGGATGTCGCTGCGGCAGTTGTCAACTTGGTGGCA
Organism: Salvelinus namaycush; assembly: GCF_016432855.1. Classification (NCBI taxonomy): domain Eukaryota; kingdom Metazoa; phylum Chordata; class Actinopteri; order Salmoniformes; family Salmonidae; genus Salvelinus; species Salvelinus namaycush. The sequence continues at coordinate 16,612 of NW_024059500.1, read as the reverse complement.
AAGAAATGACTCTGGCTGAAGAAAGGGAGCTGGAAGTTGTTAAGGGTGGCCTGACTTATGTTGGTGCTGATGACCACAGTGATAGTCCACACTGGCATGCAAGGTATCCATGGCTCATTGACCCATCTACATTGCCAAACAACATAAAGGCAGTGGAGGCAACCTTTCTCAGAACAGAGAGACAGCTCGCCAAAGAACCGCAGTGGAAAAAAGCCTATGGTGCTCAAGTCCACGAAATGGTTGACCGCCGGGCTGCAAGAAAGCTGACCAAAGAGGATCTAACCAACTGGAATGGACCTGTCTGGTATATTAGTCATCTTATCGCACCCAACCCCCACTCTGTTACAACTCCGGTAAGACTTGTCTGGAACAGCAGTCAGAAGTACAAAGGCCAAAGTCTCAATGACCTTCTGATGAAAGGCCCTGACGTTCTCAATCCGATTCGAGCTGTCCTCCTCAAGTTCCGCCAAGGCTCCTACGCCGCTTTAGGAGACGTCAGAAAAATGTACAATTCTGTGTGGCTCGAGGAGAGGGAAGTCCATCTACACCGGTTCTTGTGGCGGGATTCAGAGAGGTTAAAAAGTTCCAACTTCTCGACAGTGTGGATGAGAAGACCATACGAGACCTTCACCTGACAACTTACACAACTGCTGAGGAGGTTTTCCGGGTCTTGGAGAATCGCTTTGGAAATAAGACAACTATAGCCCTTGAGATAGTAGAAGAGCTCCAAAGACTCCAAGCAGTTAAAGGTAACCAGCCCAGGAGGATTGTTGAGCTCATCCAATCAGTAGAAAAAGCCCTGGTCGATCTGAACGAGCTTGGCAAGACCGGTGCTATAAAGAACCCTCTTGTAACAAAGACAATAGAGAGTAAACTTCCTGATGGCCTGAAGAAGGAATGGCTTCTTCATGTAGCTGGCAAAGGTGATGAAGCTGAAGAAGACAAGCGATTTGACTACCTCCACAAGTTTCTTCAAGGTCAAGAAGCCATCTATGAGAAGCTGGACCAACTAAGAGAGGAGGAACCAAAACCGAAATCTGAACCTCGGCAAGCTCGAACCAGAACATCCACCCAACTAAGCGACCAGGCTCAAGGATGTGTGGTCTGCGGAGACTGCAAGCATAAGAAAAGGCTATATTTCTGCCAAAAGTTCCGCACGCTTAAGCTGTCAGAGAAAAGAGATGCTGTCAGGAAGCTGGGAGCCTGCAAAAGATGCCTGGAGATTCACAAGGAAGGTGACTATTGTAAATCAGAGTTTCTGTGCAGGAGGCCAGACTGCATAGAACAGCGTGCTGCAGAACACCACTATTACCTCTGCCCGAGAGCTGGTACATCCAAAGGGAATGTCGTCCAGAGGTCCAATAACAGCAAAGTGGGAGGTGACACAAGAGAGCGTTATACCCAAGCCCAAGAAGAGTTCATTAAAAGTCTCTCACCTGAACTTGCAGAGAAGTGTTGCAATGCTTTTTGCAACACTATAGCCAGAACCTCTCTTGTGTCCAACCAACCCAGTCTTCTAGCAGAGAATGGAATAGTGGAGTGGCCAGTCATCATGATGCTCTTAGAGGTCACGGCCAATGCAGGACAAAAAGTTGACAGCACACTCCTTTTAGCTAAATCTCCGAAGTCGGGTTTTGCAAATCGATCAGCTCCTGGGAAGAAGTCATCCCATGGTCTAAGTGGTCCTGATTCTAAAAGCAGGAGGGTTTGCACTGAAGCCTTGGGTCTTCTCAGGCCAAAATAAAGGAGAAAGAGAAAAGGCATCACCAAATATTGTTGTCCTGCCAAATCAGCTTAAGGAGGAAGACAACAAGGCGCTCGGTCTCGGCTACATTGTGGATGAAGACATGTTGCATGTCATGGTGAGGGTCAACTTCTCCAGGCGGAAGAAAAAGATGAGACTTGGGCAAGACTTACTGCTAGAAGAAGTACGAGCACAGACACCAGACCCGCTGACAAGACGTGAACTGCTGAGTCAAGTTGCTGGTTTGTACGACCCAGTTGGCCTGACAACGCCATCAAAGCAAAGAGGGGCTATCTTGGTCCGAAGGGCATTCCAAGAGGCAAAATCAAAGTGCAGCATAGTCAAGGACACATGGGACCTTCCCTTGTCGGATGAGCTCCGCAAAGATGCAATTGGAATTTTTGAGGAGTACGTCCAGCTAAGCAAAGTAATGTTCCCAAGGGCTCTTACTCCACCAAAGGCAACAACTGAACCAGTCGCTGTCACTTTTTCAGATGGCAGTGAGAGCTCCTATGGTGCTGTCCTCTACCTGCGGTGGAACTGCAACAAACAATTAACAATTCGACTAGTGGAGTCAAAAGCAAAGCTGACACCACTAGACCAGAAGGGGGATGCAGTCAAAGCAGAACTTTGCGGTGCAGTCTTTGCAAGCCGCCTGAAAAAGTACTTTGAACAGCATACCCAGATCCAGATAAAAAGGTGGTACCATTTGTTAGACAGTCAGACTGTTCTTGGAGCTATCCAGCGAGAAAGCTATGGATTTCAGACTTTCTTCGCTAATAGAATTGGAGAGATCCAAGAGAGCACACGGCTACAGGACTGGTGGTGGATCCCTGGACCACTCAACATAGCCGACATTATCACTCGAGGAGCTTGGCCAAAGGAACTTGATGCCCATTCAGAGTGGCAGCAAGGGCCAGAGTTTCTATATCTTCCAGAGAGCGAGTGGCCAAAGTCTCAATGACCTTCTGATGAAAGGCCCTGACGTTCTCAATCCGATTCGAGCTGTCCTCCTCAAGTTCCGCCAAGGCTCCTACGCCGCTTTAGGAGACGTCAGAAAAATGTACAATTCTGTGTGGCTCGAGGAGAGGGAAGTCCATCTACACCGGTTCTTGTGGCGGGATTCAGAGAGCGATGAGGTGGAACAATACGCCATAACCAGAGTGAATATCGGGGACAAGCCAGCAGGGTGCATAGCACAACTGGCCATGAGGGAGACGGCTAACCTGCCTCAATTCAGCCACCTCACGGATGAATGCCAAGTATTACATGAGCACAGCTACGTCGATGACATCTTGACATCCCACAACTGCCGTGAAAAACTCGAAGTCATCACAAAGAATGTGGAGCTGATTCTAAAAGCAAAACCCGACTTCGGAGATTTAGCTAAAAGGAGTGTGCTGTCAAACTGCCTGGGAGCTCCTCAGTGGTGAAACTCCTCCTCCTTCAATCAGTGGTGAACCAGGTGGAACAAATCTTCCAGGCAATCTGGGCGTGCCAGCACCTGGCTCTGCTGTTGTCTTTAGAACGCAGTGAAAGGAGCATTTATAGCACCACAAGACCAAGGAAACTTCATCTATGTGATCAAGGTGACTGTGCAAGTCCAAGCCCTCCACAAAACTGTGAAAGACAGCCGGTAAGCACCATATTGGCCATGTTTTGTTAGACTGCTAATGATACTCTGGAAAACACAGACTTAACTCTTAACTTTGATAGGACTTTTGCAGTGGTATTTATAACTTCAAATGTTGTGTGTGGGGTATAAAGTAAGAAGAGCCAAATTCATTGTTGATAGAACTTGTTTGAAATGGTTAAAAGTAAGTTAAACTTTGTAGAAATCTTAGTAAACCAAGTTCTTAATTCAGTAACAAATGTATAGTCTGAAATCTTTGGCTAAAAGATGTAGGATTTGTCTGCTTAACTGCTGATTAGAAAATAAGTGTGGTTTTTTGCTACTAGAGGTATTTTGAATGTGTTTGGCTAAAATGCAAATTTGGATAAAAGTGTACTGATTCTGCTCATTTGATTAAAAATGGTGGGTTTCTATTTTGGGAAACATTTGCTTAACAGTGGAAACCTTGTATTTGATAATGGCAGAAATGTGTTTCTGAGGTGGATGTGGATAATTTTGTGTATTTAATTAGGCTGTCAACTCAAATAATCACTTGTATTTGTCATCTCTTTTTTGAGGTTTTTCACCTGTTTACTGCCAACCAAAGAATGGTAAATAAAAGACAAACAACTGATTCTATGGCTGTTTATTGAGTGAAATCCAGTTAAAATCTTCACGTGGAGGGATTGTCCTTTTCAAGTGGGGAATTGCACAAGAAAGAGGTCAAAACTTGACAGTGAAAAACCGCACTTATTTTCTAATCAGCAGTTAAGCAGACAAATCCTACATCTTTTAGCCAAAGATTTCAGACTATACATTTGTTACTGAATTAAGAACTTGGTTTACTAAGATTTCTACAAAGTTTAACTTACTTTTAACCATTTCAAACAAGTTCTATCAACAATGAATTTGGCTCTTCTTACTTTATACCCCACACACAACATTTGAAGTTATAAATACCACTGCAAAAGTCCTATCAAAGTTAAGAGTTAAGTCTGTGTTTTCCAGAGTATCATTAGCAGTCTAACAAAACATGGCCAATATGGTGCTTACCGGCTGTCTTTCACAGTTTTGTGGAGGGCTTGGACTTGCACAGTCACCTTGATCACATAGATGAAGTTTCCTTGGTCTTGTGGTGCTATAAATGCTCCTTTCACTGCGTTCTAAAGACAACAGCAGAGCCAGGTGCTGGCACGCCCAGATTGCCTGGAAGATTTGTTCCACCTGGTTCACCACTGATTGAAGGAGGAGGAGTTTCACCACTGAGGAGCTCCCAGGCAGTTTGACAGCACACCTCCCACTCAATCTTCCCACGGGAACCGATGGAAAGATTGTAAATCAGCACCTACATACTGCCGGTCAGCTCCGAGTTTGATCCTCAACTGGTAGCAAGACAACCAAGCGTCGAACATCTCTGTGCAGGACTGTTGTTTGCGTAGCTTCTTTCAGGACTTTGGCCGATGGTCGGTTTAGTGCGGGTTTTGTGACAGGAAGGCAGGAGCTTTGGACCACTTTGACGTACACGTCTCGAACAATGCCCTTAGCATCTGGATTAACGCTCATCACCCGTCCTAGTTTGAATTGGCCCCTCATTGCATTTTGGTCACACAACCAGACAATATCTCCGACAGCAACGTTGCGATATGAAGTGTGCCATTTACTTCTCAGAAATAAGTTTGGGCCGGCAAGCTGGCTCCAAGACCTCCAGAATTTGTTGACCTGGTTCTGCATCTCTCGGAGTCTCTTGTAAGGGTAGTTCGCAAAGTCAAATGTTCTGATCTCACCGCTTGGAGAGGCCCGGCCCAGGAGAAGTGTGTTGGGTGACACATACTGCACGCTTTCTTCTTGACTCTGCACCCTGGCATCTATTGGGCATTCGTTGGCAAGGTTTGCAGCAAGTTGTAGTGTTGTCTGAAGCTCACTGTAGCTAAGGCCAGTGTTGTTGCCCAGGCTCTGCAGTGCCTTCTTGAGAATGCGAACAGCGGCTTCAGCAGCCCCATTTCGGTGAGGTGAGTCAGCAGGGTGAATTGTCCACTCCCATTTGGTACCTTTTTGAGCCGACATCTCTTCTATTGAAGTCCTATTCTGAGCATCCAGGAACTGGTAAAGCTCTCTTAGGATAGGTTTGGCGCCAATGAAGTTTGTCCCCGGGTCGGACCAGATCTTTCTTGGGTGCCCTCTAATTGCAGTAAAGCGTTGGTAAGCCATCAAGAAGCTCTCTGTCGACATTGTGTTGACCAGGTCTGCATGAATTGCCCTGCTGGCCATACAGCTGAAGACGACACCCCACACTTTCATTGAGACCCGTTTCTTGATGTCATCTTTGACAAGGTACGGTCCGAAGAGGTCGACTGTAGTGAACTCGAACGGAGCTGCAGGTGTGGCTCTTTCAGCAGGTAAGTCAGCCATTACCTGTTCGCACCTTCTTGCTCTTGACTTTTTGCAGAAAAGGCAGTTATCCACTACTTTTTGGGAAATTTTTCTTCCTTGGATGACCCAGGCTTTCCTCCTCATTTTCAGCAGGGTTGCAGCCACACCTTCATGACCCTCATCGTGCGCCTCCCGTGCCAATAAAGTAGAGACCCATGCATTGAAAGGCAGAAGGGGAACTGCAGCGCCATCCTCCCTGAAGCCATGGATTCTCCCACCGCAGACTAGTAACCCAGATTCTGGCTCTCTGTACACAACCAAGCGGTCCGTAGTGGTAGTTGGGAACGTCACCCCCTCTTGAGCAGCAAGATAGATGTCTCTTATTGCCTCTTGACGTTCTGTGGCGGTGATAACTCCTTTTGTGGGAATCGCCTCCCACTTTGGGGTCTCAATGGATTTTGTTGCAGATCTAAACTTTTTGGCGGCTCTCCAGATCAAAGCAACAGTCTTGACTAGACACTTTAGGCTACTAAAGCGCCTCTCATCCACCAAGTTTAGGACAGCTGCACCAGCAGGAAATCGTCCCACCAGACTTGGAAGACTTCTTCTCGCTTGGGCTCTGGTGAGTGCTGCCACAAATGACTTCTTTTGCATATTGTTAATGCTCTCTCGAGCTGTCACAGACACATCTTTTGACGACATAATTGGCCACTCGCTCTCTGGAAGATATAGAAACTCTGGCCCTTGCTGCCACTCTGAATGGGCATCAAGTTCCTTTGGCCAAGCTCCTCGAGTGATAATGTCGGCTATGTTGAGTGGTCCAGGGATCCACCACCAGTCCTGTAGCCGTGTGCTCTCTTGGATCTCTCCAATTCTATTAGCGAAGAAAGTCTGAAATCCATAGCTTTCTCGCTGGATAGCTCCAAGAACAGTCTGACTGTCTAACAAATGGTACCACCTTTTTATCTGGATCTGGGTATGCTGTTCAAAGTACTTTTTCAGGCGGCTTGCAAAGACTGCACCGCAAAGTTCTGCTTTGACTGCATCCCCCTTCTGGTCTAGTGGTGTCAGCTTTGCTTTTGACTCCACTAGTCGAATTGTTAATTGTTTGTTGCAGTTCCACCGCAGGTAGAGGACAGCACCATAGGAGCTTTCACTGCCATCTGAAAAAGTGACAGCGACTGGTTCAGTTGTTGCCTTTGGTGGAGTAAGAGCTCTTGGGAACATTACTTTGCTTAGCTGGACGTACTCCTCAAAAATTCCAATTGCATCTTTGCGGAGCTCATCCGACAGGGGAAGGTCCCATGTGTCCTTGACCATGCTGTACTTTGATTTTGCCTCTTGGAATGCCCTTCGGACCAAGATAGCCCCTCTTTGCTTTGATGGCGTTGTCAGGCCAACTGGGTCGTACAAACCAGCAACTTGACTCAGCAGTTCACGTCTTGTCAGCGGGTCTGGTGTCTGTGCTCGTACTTCTTCTAGTAGTAAGTCTTGCCCAAGTCTCATCTTTTTCTTCCGCCTGGAGAAGTTGACCCTCACCATGACATGCAACATGTCTTCATCCACAATGTAGCCGAGACCGAGCGCCTTGTTGTCTTCCTCCTTAAGCTGATTTGGCAGGACAACAATATTTGGTGATGCCTTTTCTCTTTCTCCTTTATTTTGGCCTGAGAAGACCCAAGGCTTCAGTGCAAACCCTCCTGCTTTTAGAATCAGCTCCACATTCTTTGTGATGACTTCGAGTTTTTCACGGCAGTTGTGGGATGTCAAGATGTCATCGACGTAGCTGTGCTCATGTAATACTTGGCATTCATCTGTGAGGTGGCTGAATTGAGGCAGGTTAGCCGTCTCCCTCATGGCCAGTTGTGCTATGCACCCTGCTGGCTTGTCCCCGATATTCACTCTGGTTATGGCGTATTGTTCCACCTCATCGCTCTCTGAATCCCGCCACAAGAACCGGTGTAGATGGACTTCCCTCTCCTCGAGCCACACAGAATTGTACATTTTTCTGACGTCTCCTAGAGCGGCATAGGAGCCTTGGCGGAACTTGAGGAGGACAGCTCGAATCGGATTGAGAACGTCAGGGCCTTTCATCAGAAGGTCATTGAGACTTTGGCCTTTGTACTTCTGACTGCTGTTCCAGACAAGTCTTACCGGAGTTGTAACAGAGTGGGGGTTGGGTGCGATAAGATGACTAATATACCAGACAGGTCCATTCCAGTTGGTTAGATCCTCTTTGGTCAGCTTTCTTGCAGCCCGGCGGTCAACCATTTCGTGGACTTGAGCACCATAGGCTTTTTTCCACTGCGGTTCTTTGGCGAGCTGTCTCTCTGTTCTGAGAAAGGTTGCCTCCACTGCCTTTATGTTGTTTGGCAATGTAGATGGGTCAATGAGCCATGGATACCTTGCATGCCAGTGTGGACTATCACTGTGGTCATCAGCACCAACATAAGTCAGGCCACCCTTAACAACTTCCAGCTCCCTTTCTTCGGCCAGAGTCATTTCTTTGCCACCAAGTTGACAACTGCCGCAGCGACATCCTCCACATTTTCATTGAGACCCGTGGGGGCTCGTCCGGGATCCCGCGTAGAGACAGTATATCTAGCTGAACTTTCATAATATAATAGAGAGAGTAGATCTAGCTGGTCTGTCATTATATAATAGAGACAGTAGATCTAGCTGGGTTTGTCATAATATAATAGAGACAGTAGATCTAGCTGATCTGTCATAATATAATAGAGACAGTAGATCTAGCTGGTCTGTCATAATATAATAGAGACATTCGATCTAGCTGGTCTGTCATGATATAATAGAGACAGTAGATCTACCTGGTCTTTCATAATATAATAGAGACAGTAATTCTAGCTGGTCTGTCATAATATACTAGATACTGTAGATCTAGCTGGTCTATCATAATATAATAGAGACAGTATATCTAGCTGAACTGTCATAATATAATAGAGAGAGTAGATCTAGCTGATCTGTCATAATATAATAGAGACATTAGATCTAGCTGGTCTGTCATAATGTATTAGAGACAGTAGATCTAGCTGGCCTGTCATAATATAATAGATACTGTAGATCTAGCTGGTCTGTCATAATATGATAGAGACAGTAGATCTAGCTGGTTTGTCATAATATAATAGAGACAGTAGATCTAGCTGGCCTGTCATTATATAATAGAGACAGTAGATCTAGCTGGCCTGTCATAATATAATATATACTGTAGATCTAGCTGGTCTGTCATAATGTAATAGAGACAATAGATCTAGCTGGTTTGTCATAGTATAATAGAGGCAGTAGATCTAGCTGGTCTGTCATAATAAAATAGAGACAGTAGATCTAGCTGGTCTGTCATAATATAATAGAGACAGTATATCTAGCTGAACTTTCATAATATAATAGAGAGAGTAGATCTAGCTGGTCTGTCATTATATAATAGAGACAGTAGATCTAGCTGGGTTTGTCATAATATAATAGAGACAGTAGATCTAGCTGATCTGTCATAATATAATAGAGACAGTAGATCTAGCTGGTCTGTCATAATATAATAGAGACATTCAATCTAGCTGGTCTGTCATGATATAATAGAGACAGTAGATCTACCTGGTCTTTCATAATATAATAGAGACAGTAATTCTAGCTGGTCTGTCATAATATAATAGATACTGTAGATCTAGCTGGTCTATCATAATATAATAGAGACAGTATATCTAGCTGAACTGTCATAATATAATATAGAGAGTAGATCTAGCTGATCTGTCATAATATAATAGAGACATTAGATCTAGCTGGTCTGTCATAATGTAATAGAGCCAGTAGATCTAGCTGGCCTGTCATAATATAATAGATACTGTAGATCTAGCTGGTCTGTCATTATATAATAGAGACAGTAGATCTAGCTGGCCTGTCATAATATAATATATACTGTAGATCTAGCTGGTCTGTCATAATGTAATAGAGACAATAGATCTAGCTGGTTTGTCATAGTATAATAGAGGCAGTAGATCTAGCTGGTCTGTCATAATATAATAGATACAGTAGATCTAGCTGGTCTGTCATAATATAATAGATACTGTAGATCTAGCTGGTCTGTAATAATATAATAGAGCCATAGATCTAGCTGATCTGTCATAATATAACAGAGACACTAGATCTAGCTGGTCTGTCATAATATAATAGAGACATTCGATCTAGCTGGTCTGTCATAATATAATAGAGACAGTAGATATAGCTGGTCTGTCATAATATAATAGAGACAGTATATCTAGCTGAACTGGCAAAATATAATAGAGACAGTAGATCTAGCTGGTCTGTCATAATATAATAGAGACAGTAGATCTAGCTGGTTTGTCATAATATAATAGAGACAATAGATCTAGCTGGGCTGTCATTATATAATAGAGACAGTAGATCTAGCTGGTCTGTCATAATATAATAGAGACATTAGATCTAGCTGGTCTGTCATAATATAATAGAGACAGTATATCTAGCTGGTCTGTCATGATATAATAGAGACAGTAGATCTAGCCGGTCTGTCATAATATAATAGAGACAGTAGATCTAGCTGGTCTGTCATAATATAATAGATACTGTAGATCTAGCTGGTCTGTCATAAAATAATAGAGACAGTAGATCAAGCTGGTCTGTCATAATAAAATAGAGACAGTAGATCTAGCTGGTCTGTCATAATAAAATAGAGACAGTAGATCTAGCTGGTCTGTCATAATATAATAGAGACAGTATATCTAGCTGAACTTTCATAATATAATAGAGAGAGTAGATCTAGCTGGTCTGTCATTATATAATAGAGACAGTAGATCTAGCTGGTATGTCATAATATAACAGAGACAGTAGATCTAGCTGGTCTGTCATAATATAATAGAGACAGTATATCTAGCTGGTCTGTCATTATAAAATAGAGACAGTAGATCTAGCTGGTCTGTCATAATATAATAGAGACAGTATATCTAGCTGGTCTGTCATAATGTAAAAGAGACATTAGATCTAGCTGGTCTGTCATAATGTAATAGAGACAGTAGATCTAGCTGGCCTGTCATAATATAATAGATACTGTAGATCTAGCTGGTCTGTCATAATATAATAGAGACAGTAGATATAGCTGGTCTGTCATAATATAATAGAGACAGTATATCTAGCTGGTCTGTCATAATATAATAGAGACAGTATATCTAGCTGGTCTGTCATAATATAATAGATACAGTAGATCTAGCTGGTCTGTCATAATATAATAGAGACAGTATATCTAGCTGGTCTGTCATAATGTAAAAGAGACATTAGATCTAGCTGGTCTGTCATAATGTAATAGAGACAGTAGATCTAGCTGGCCTGTCATAATATAATAGATACTGTAGATCTAGCTGGTCTGTCATAATATAATAGAGACAGTAGATCTAGCTGGCCTGTCATAATATAATAGATACTGTAGATCTAGCTGGTCTGTCATAATATAATAGAGACATTAGATCTACATGGTCTGTCATAATATAATAGAGACATTCGATCTAGCTGGTCTGTCATAATATAATAGAGACAGTAGATATAGCTGGTCTGTCATAATATAATAGAGACAGTATATCTAGCTGAACTGGAAAAATATAATAGAGACAGTAGATCTAGCTGGTCTGTCATAATATAATAGAGACAGTAGATCTAGCTGGTTTGTCATAATATAATAGAGACAATAGATCTAGCTGGGCTGTCATTATATAATAGAGACAGTAGATCTAGCTGGCCTGTCATAATATAATATATACTGTAGATCTAGCTGGTCTGTCATAATGTAATAGAGACATTAGATCTAGCTGGTTTGTCATAGTATAATAGAGGCAGTAGATCTAGCTGGTCTTTCATTATATAATAGAGACAGTAGATCTAGCTGGTCTGTCATAATATAATAGAGACATTAGATCTAGCTGGTCTGTCATAATGTAATAGAGACAGTAGATCTAGCTGGCCTGTCATAATATAATATATACTGTAGATCTATCTGGTCTGTCATAATATAATAGAGACATTAGATCTAGCTGGTCTGTCATAATGCAATAGAGACATTAGATCTAGCTAGTCTGTCATAATATAATAGAGACAGTAGATCTAGCTGGCCTGTCATAATATAATATATACTGTAGATCTAGCTGGTATGTCATAATATAATAGAGACATTAGATCTTGATGGTCTGTCATAATATAATAGAGACAGTATATCTAGCTGGTCTGTCATAATATAATAGAGACAGTATATCTAGCTGTTCTGTCATAATATAATAGAGACAGTATATCTAGCTGGTCTGTCATAATATAATAGATACAGTATATCTAGCTGGTTTGTCATAATATAATAGATACTGTAGATCTAGCTGGTCTGTAATAATATAATAGAGCCATAGATCTAGCTGATCTGTCATAATATAACAGAGACACTAGATCTAGCTGGTCTGTCATAATATAATAGAGACATTCGATCTAGCTGGTCTGTCATAATATAATAGAGACAGTAGATATAGCTGGTCTGTCATAATATAATAGAAACAGTAGATCTAGCTGGTTTGTCATAATATAATAGAGACAATAGATCTAGCTGGGCTGTCATTATATAATAGAGACAGTAGATCTAGCTGGTCTGTCATAATATAATAGAGACATTAGATCTAGCTGGTCTGTCATAATATAATAGAGACAGTATATCTAGCTGGTCTGTCATGATATAATAGAGACATTAGATCTAGCTGGTCTGTCATAATATAATAGAGACAGTAGATCTAGCTGGTCTGTCATAATATAATAGATACTGTAGATCTAGCTGGTCTGTCATAATATAATAGAGACAGTAGATCTAGCTGGTCTGTCATAATAAAATAGAGACAGTAGATCTAGCTGGTCTGTCATAATAAAATAGAGACAGTAGATCTAGCTGGTCTGTCATAATATAATAGAGACAGTATATCTAGCTGAACTTTCATAATATAATAGAGAGAGTAGATCTAGCTGGTCTGTCATTATATAATAGAGACAGTAGATCTAGCTGGTCTGTCATAATATAATAGAGACAGTAGATCTAGCTGATCTGTCATAATATAATAGAGACAGTAGATCTAGCTGGTCTGTCATAATATAATAGAGACATTCGATCTAAGTGGTCTGTCATGATATAATAGAGACAGTAGATCTAGCTGGTCTTTCATAATATAATAGAGACAGTAATTCTAGCTGGTCTGTCATAATATAATAGATACTGTAGATCTAGCTGGTCTATCATAATATAATAGAGACAGTATATCTAGCTGAACTGTCATAATATAATAGAGAGAGTAGATCTAGCTGATCTGTCATAATATAATAGAGACATTAGATCTAGCTGGTCTGTCATAATGTAATAGAGACAGTAGATCTAGCTGGCCTGTCATAATATAATATATACTGTAGATCTAGCTGGTCTGTCATAATGTAATAGAGACAATAGATCTAGCTGGTTTGTCATAGTATAATAGATGCAGTAGATCTAGCTGGTCTGTCATTATATAATAGAGACAGTAGATCTAGCTGGTCTGTCATAATGTAATAGAGACATTAGATCTAGCTAGTCTGTCATAATATAATAGAGACAGTAGATCTAGCTGGCCTGTCATAATATAATATATACTGTAGATCTAGCTGGTCTGTCATAATATAATATAGACATTAGATCTACATGGTCTGTCATAATATAATAGAGACAGAATATCTAGCTGGTCTGTCATAATATAATAGAGACAGTATATCTAGCTGGTCTGTCATTATAAAATAGAGACAGTAGATCTAGCTGGTCTGTCATAATATAATAGAGACAGTATATCTAGCTGGTCTGTCATAATGTAATAGAGACAGTAGATCTAGCTGGCCTGTCATAATATAATAGATACTGTAGATCTAGCTGGTCTGTCATAATATAATAGAGACAGTAGATCTAGCTGGTCTGTCATAATGTAATAGAGACATTAGATCTAGCTAGTCTGTCATAATATAATAGAGACAGTAGATCTCGCTGGCCTGACATAATATAATATATACTGTAGATCTAGCTGGTCTGTCATAATATAATAGAGACATTAGATCTACATGGTCTGTCATTATATAATAGAGACAGTATATCTAGCTGGTCTGTCATAATGTAATAGAGATATTAGATCTAGCTGGTCTGTCATAATGTAATAGAGACCGTAGATCTAGCTGGCCTGTCATAATATAATAGATACTGTAGATCTATCTGGTCTGTCATAATATAATAGAGACATTAGATCTAGATGGTCTGTCATAATGTAATAGAGACATTAGATCTAGCTGGTCTGTCATAATATAATAGAGACAGTATATCTAGCTGGTCTGTCATAATGTAATAGAGACAGTATATCTAGCTGGTCTGTCATAATATAATAGATACAGTAGATCTAGCTGGTCTGTCATAATATAATAGATACTGTAGATCTAGCTGGTCTGTAATAATATAATAGAGCCATAGATCTAGCTGGTCTGTCATAATATAACAGAGACACTAGATCTAGCTGGTCTGTCATAATATAATAGAGACATTCGATCTAGCTGGTCTGTCATAATATAATAGAGACAGTAGATATAGCTGGTCTGTCATAATATAATAGAGACAGTATATCTAGCTGGTCTGTCATAATATAATAGAGACAGTATATCTAGCTGGTCTGTCATAATATAATAGATACAGTAGATGTAGCTGGTATGTCATAATATAATAGATACTGTAGATCTAGCTGGTCTGTAATAATATAATAGAGCCATAGATCTAGCTGATCTGTCATAATATAACAGAGACACTAGATCTAGCTGGTCTGTCATAATATAATAGAGACAGTATATCTAGCTGAACTTTCATAATATAATAGAGAGAGTAGATCTAGCTGGTCTGTCATTATATAATAGAGACAGTAGATCTAGCTGGCCTGTCATAATATAATATATACTGTAGATCTATCTGGTCTGTCATAATATAATAGAGACATTAGATCTAGCTGGTCTGTCATAATGCAATAGAGACATTAGATCTAGCTAGTCTGTCATAATATAATAGAGACAGTAGATCTAGCTGGCCTGTCATAATATAATATATACTGTAGATCTAGCTGGTATGTCATAATATAATAGAGACATTAGATCTAGCTGGCCTGTCATAATATAATAGATACTGTAGATCTATCTGGTCTGTCATAATATAATAGAGACATTAGATCTAGATGGTCTGTCATAATGTAATAGAGACATTAGATCTAGCTGGTCTGTCATAATATAATAGAGACAGTATATCTAGCTGGTCTGTCATAATGTAATAGAGACAGTATATCTAGCTGGTCTGTCATAATATAATAGATACAGTAGATCTAGCTGGTCTGTCATAATATAATAGATACTGTAGATCTAGCTGGTCTGTAATAATATAATAGAACCATAGATCTAGCTGATCTGTCATAATATAACAGAGACACTAGATCTAGCTGGTCTGTCATAATATAATAGAGACATTCGATCTAGCTGGTCTGTCATAATATAATAGAGACAGTAGATATAGCTGGTCTGTCATAATATAATAGAGACAGTATATCTAGCTGGTCTGTCATAATATAATAGAGACAGTATATCTAGCTGGTCTGTCATAATATAATAGAGACAGTAGATGTAGCTGGTCTGTCATAATATAATAGATACTGTAGATCTAGCTGGTCTGTAATAATATAATAGAGCCATAGATCTAGCTGATCTGTCATAATATAACAGAGACACTAGATCTAGCTGGTCTGTCATAATATAATAGAGACAGTATATCTAGCTGAACTTTCATAATATAATAGAGAGAGTAGATCTAGCTGGTCTGTCATTATATAATAGAGACAGTAGATCTAGCTGGTCTGTCATAATGTAATAGAGACAGTAGATCTAGCTGGCCTGTCATAATATAATATATACTGTAGATCTATCTGGTCTGTCATAATATAATAGAGACATTAGATCTAGCTGGTCTGTCATAATGCAATAGAGACATTAGATCTAGCTAGTCTGTCATAATATAATAGAGACAGTAGATCTAGCTGGCCTGTCATAATATAATATATACTGTAGATCTAGCTGGTCTGTCATAATATAATAGAGACAGTAGATCTAGCTGGTCTGTCATAATATAATAGATACTGTAGATCTAGCTGGTCTGTCATAATATAATAGAGACAGTAGATCTAGCTGGTCTGTCATAATAAAATAGAGACAGTAGATCTAGCTGGTCTGTCATAATAAAATAGAGACAGTAGATCTAGCTGGTCTGTCATAATATAATAGAGACAGTATATCTAGCTGAACTTTCATAATATAATAGAGAGAGTAGATCTAGCTGGTCTGTCATTATATAATAGAGACAGTAGATCTAGCTGGTCTGTCATAATATAATAGAGACAGTAGATCTAGCTGATCTGTCATAATATAATAGAGACAGTAGATCTAGCTGGTCTGTCATAATATAATAGAGACATTCGATCTAAGTGGTCTGTCATGATATAATAGAGACAGTAGATCTAGCTGGTCTTTCATAATATAATAGAGACAGTAATTCTAGCTGGTCTGTCATAATATAATAGATACTGTAGATCTAGCTGGTCTATCATAATATAATAGAGACAGTATATCTAGCTGAACTGTCATAATATAATAGAGAGAGTAGATCTAGCTGATCTGTCATAATATAATAGAGACATTAGATCTAGCTGGTCTGTCATAATGTAATAGAGACAGTAGATCTAGCTGGCCTGTCATAATATAATATATACTGTAGATCTAGCTGGTCTGTCATAATGTAATAGAGACAATAGATC